>NW_027467746.1:170000-212500 GCF_046742065.1 Oratosquilla oratoria
GAGTGCTCTTGTCATTCTTCGGTCGCCTACTTGTTGGTCAGTTTAGTGAGGTCCTCCCCAAGGTAAAACGAATACTATAAGGTACGTTAGCGGGGGGGGGGGCAGAAAATCTCTCCACTGCGCAGGTAGATGATGACGTCAACGTAAATATCGAGACCAGGGTTCCGCGGGTCGAGAGCTGTCAGTCACACACACTAGTGTGTGGAGCGAAGCTCCATCTTCTCATTAAAGGAGTAGCTAAGGCAGACAAATAATATATAAAAGTGCCAACAGTTTGTATAGTACAGAAGTGCAATACCGTTAGACTGAAAGGTGATGAAACTATACATTTCTTTTCACTACCCAAAGATAAAGAACTTAGAAAGAAATGGATTGAATTATGTGGCACACACAATACTCGGTCATCTGGATATGTATGCAGCCGTCATTTTGAAAGTAACTATTTATTAGCAACATTTCCTGAAATTTTCATTCAATTGCAAATAAACAGACTAAAGAATCCGGTTAAAACATAACTGAGCTTGGTGGGGATAAAGGTCTACATGTAAAATCCACGCAAGTCCAAAATGTAATATGATAAAAACCATATGATGCTTTTATGTGTCATTACTACTGGGTTTATATTCAGCTAGTTGGTGTGTATCAACGGTATAATATTTTCCTCATCTAGGCTACCTGAACAACAAATGAATTGACATGTCATCCTATCTAATAACTCGTCATATTAATATAATCCACCTAATGTGAAAGCATGAAAAAAAATTATAACTTTTCTGGCGGCCATATCTAAGATACTGATAATTTGAGGATAAGAAAGTGATACTGAGTAATTTCAGTATTGTGTGAATATCATAGTGTAATTTTAAAGTTTACCATACATACAGATGGTTTTCTTTAAAGTTTACATTTTCTTTCACTTCTCACTCTCTCCCCCTCTGAATTTCCTATGACGTCACGGTGGAGGTGCGCGGAGGGGGGGGGGGTGCTCAACGTACCTTATAGTATTCGTTTTACCTTGGTCCTCCTTATCAGCAGTACACTCGAGCATGTGCGAATTACAGGTGACCCTTAGGTACACCGCTATTATGGGCGACTCTGTCGGTCACTCCACTTTCGTATTGGGTTGGAGCACCCCAATTGACCTCTCCTTCTAAGCTTGACTGGTCATGGTGATAGTTACAACTGAGCTGCATCCAGGGTCTCGCTGGAGAGTTCGACCCCATAACTTGGGTAATTGGCGAGTGCTCACCAGGGCTTGAATCTAGCTGGTAATTCTATCTCGAGTCGGGGTATCCCCCTGCTGAAACGAAAGCGTCTCCAATCCATCAATATTACTCCCACTAGGGAACTTTCTTAACCACACTGGGTTTCCTTCTTGGACTTTGACATAGAGCATATCTATTTCCCTGAAATCATTAACTCCATCATTATTGTTACATTAATTTTCCTATTACACAACAGAGAGATCATTAATACTAATATACAACCAAACATATATGCATATGAAAATATAGTTTTCATATTTCTCACTATTCACAATTCACCCCTTTTCACACAGAACATTTCACCGTTTCCTTACGATCCCGGTCGGTTTGCACTGGTCACTGAATTCCCTACGTAGTACTCTTTAATGAGTCGCTGTGAAACACGGCGCACCCTAGGCGAGAGCACTTTTACTTCGCGTGCTGGTTGGAACTCCCTTTCTACGGATTCTAACAGCCACTCCTCTCCAATATATCTTCACTTGGGCCGCAGACCTTTTTGTTTGTTTCCCCGTGAAAGTATTCTCGAGGACGTAAACACTGTCCCCGGTAAGTCTCTCCATTACCCGGTATGGGCCTTCCCACTTCGGGTTCAACTTACGGCAGGTGCCTGGTAGGGTGTTCTTCTTTTCGGATCCATACTAGGGATCCGATATCCACTGTCTGATCGCCTCTTCCTCGGTTAGCTAGGTTCCTGTACTTTTCGGTTTTCCTCAACTCAGCTTGTCTTCCGCTCCCTCTAAATTGGAGAGTCTATGCTTTGCCAGTCTTGGTGGATTCATTCCGAAGAAAACGAAATGCGGGGTTTGACCGGTGGAATCGTGGGTGGTTTCATTTAATTTCCTCTGGCATGCCCTCAGCAATTCTGGCCTACGGATTGAGTGTCCTTGGCGCAGCGTTGAGAGGATGCTCTTCAAACTTCGGTGCATCCTTTCCACGATGCCGTTCGACTGAGGGTGGTAAGGGGCACTGTATAGGATTTCCACTTGTTGGCTCTCGCACAGTTCCCGGAATGCAGCGTTGGAGAACTCTTGTCCGTTGTCTGCTTGTATCTGCGACGGGGTCCCGTATCCGGCGAAGAATTAGGAGAGGGAGTATATTATGTATCGGTGTTGTTTTGTGCGTAGATAATATAGACGCACGTTCCTACTATAATGGTCGATTATTGATATGACATATCTATATTCCTGCGCTCCGGACCCCAAAATATGTAGGGACCCGAATGATCACTAACATTAAGTCTTTGTGTATTATTATTATTATTGATCAATGGGTAGCGGGCCTAATATGACTTAACGTCGATGTTGATTGCGATATTTACCACTTCGACTACAAGTTGATCACCAAATGGGGCGCGGTCAAATCCCAATTTATCCGAGGGTATCTTTTGAAATATCATGTCCATGTCAACCCCTATCTTGTGGACGGGAAAATATTTAATTTTGATTTTGGATCTGAACTGTCAATCACGTAGAGAAAAATAAGCAAAGGTCGCTGCTACCATCTCTCCTACTCAATAGGATGGTTGTGCATGGGTTCCCTCCCATCCCTTTTTATGAATGCACAGACGCCTTGGGCTTCTATTCGCCACACTTGGTCACGTTGGGTGACTAGAAGAATACCCCTTTTTTACACATTTCTCGTTTATTTCCTTGCCTTAACTTTCTAATATTCACACAAACAAAGAAATAATAACCCAACAGGGCCAAAGCTACATTACAACTCCACGGGCGCCACTCGAACAATGCACCTTGCAGGTCTTCTGCTCTTTCTGAAATAAGAATAATGTCATCCACAAACCTTAGGTCGTTCATATATTCGCCATTAATATTCAAACCTTTCTCTTCCCAACTCAACCTTCTGAAAATATCTCCTAAATAAGCTGTAAATAATTTGGTTGAAATTGTATCGCCTTGTCGTACTCCTATCTTGATCTTGATCTTTTCTGTATTTATGTAGTCGAATTATAGCAGTACCTTTCGCATAATTTTTTTCTAAAACTTTTGCGGTCTGTTCGTTTGTACCCTGTTTGCGTAGCGAGCTTAGTATTGCTATTTGTTTTACCGAGTCAAAGGCTTTCTCGTAATCTACAAAAGCTAAACACAGATGTGCATTGTATTCTGACATTTTTTCGATTAGTTGGTTTATCGCCTGCAAATGGTCTAGAGTCGAATATCCGTCCCTAAAGTCTGCATGTTCTCTCGGTTGGTTTCATCTAAAACTTTACTTAGTCTATTTGTAAGGATCTTGGAGAATACATTATATACGTTTGATACCAAGCTAATCGGTCGATAGTTACTAAGGTTCTTCTGGTCTCATTTTTTATAAAGCAAAATCACTATAGCATTGCACTACGCATCAGGGACTCTTCCTTGACGTAAGCACTGGATGTACAACTGAGCTAATTCAGTATGAACTAATTTTCCTGCGTCTTTCAACAGATCTATTGATATAACATCTTTCCCAGGTGTTTTCCCTCGTTTCATAGTTTTTAGAGCAAATTCTACTTCTTCCTTTGTTATCTCTGGTACACTACTTACGTGTACACATGAATTTACTCACTCAACTACGGTCTTCGACGAGTACCGCTCTTGGTAAAATTCTTATACTCTTTTTACCATTCTGTCAGAGTTTGAGAAGCTATGTGAAAGAAGGAAGCTGAAGATAAATGTGGGCAAAAGTAAGGTGATGAGATGTACAAGTGGAGAGATTGACAGTAGGCTGGAAGTGAGCATTAAGGGTGAGAAACTGGAGGAAGTGGATAGTTTCAGATACTTGGGTGCGAATGTGACAGGAAAGGGAGGAGTGGGGGTGGAGGTAGAATGTAGATTAAGAGAAGCGAGTAAATGTCTTGGTGGATTAAAAAGTGTAATGAGAAATAGACATCTGGGAATGGATGCTAAGAGGAGGTTATATGAAGGGGTGATTGTGCCAACAGCAACGCACGGGGCAGAAACATGGAACATGAGAGAGGAAGAGAGAAGGAGTTTGAATGTGTTTGAGATGAAATGTCTGAGAAATATGATAGGGGTTACTAGGCTAGATATAGTGAGAAATGAGGAGGTGAGGAGGAGAACAGGGGTGGAAAGGGAGTTGGGAGATAGGGTTGATGAAAGAGTATTAGGATGGTCTGGACACATGGAAAGAATGAGTGAAGAAAGATTAGTAAAAGAAGTGTGGAAGGCGGAGGTGGAAGGAGTGAATATGAGGGGGCGTCCTAGGATGAGATGGATGGATGGGGGGAAAGGGGTTTTACAAAAGAGAGGAATGTCTGAAGAGGAAGGAAGGGAGAGGACAGAAGATAGGGGTGACTGGAGAGAGGTTGTGTATAGATGAGGCTGTGAAGCATGAGGGGGAGTGGCCCGAAGGGATTTCTCCCCGTCTTCTCCTTTTCTGCATGAGGGGACGGAGAGGGGGGTCGCCGAAATTATGAAGCGGCCTTGCTGTGAGTGTGCTGTGTTTTGCGACACTGCTTCTGACCCAGGGCAGTGGACAGGATGCAGGGATGACCCGTTATCCAGGAGGTGCTAAGATAGGAGGGAGGGAGGAGGGTGGAGGGGAGTTGAATATATGGGAAATGAAATGGATGGGAGTGATTTCTATGCCTTTTTCTTTTTGCCTACCCCCCGTGTAAAGGGGAAAAAGTCTTTGGTATATGTATGTATGTATGTATGTATGTATGTATGTATGTATGTATGTATGTATGTATGTATGTATGTATGTATGTATATATGTATGTATGTATGTATGTATGTATGTATGTATGTATGTATGTATGTATGTATGTATGTATGTATGTATGTATGTATGTATGTATGTATGTATATGTCTTTACAATTAATGATATCTCCATTTATATCTTTCAAACATATCATTTGCTCTCTTCCTAAAGCATGTCTGCTTTCGGTCACTTCAATGCGTTTAACTTTCCGAATAGTTTCCTCTATTCCATCCATGTTTCTCTTTCTTTTCTCTAATCTCTGCCTTTTGCTGATAAGCTTGTTTAGTTCTACTCTTTCTACTGGGGGTTCAGGATTCCGTTCAATACACACACACACACACACACACACACACACACACACACACACACACACACACACACACACACACACACACACACACACACACACACTCACACACACACACACACACACACACACACACACACACACACACACACACACACACACACACACACACACACACACACACACACACACACACATATATATATCTATATATATATATATATATATATATATATATATATATATATATATATATATATTCCACATCCCCATAATTATGTCCGCCACATGCCTGGAACGACAATCAGAACTGATGCCATTAGCTCCTACGTACCCAAATGCCCAGCCTAGTGTTCGAATGTACAAAAATCCATTGCTTAAATCAAATTCTTTTATCTTATACCCTTTTGGTAGTTCTGGAGGAATATGCGGATTTATTAAGTTCTGGGCTACTTTTTCCCGAGTCTGATCTTTTCTTTGCTCCCTTATCATCAATTTCTCATCTCATGTTACTACTTCATTAATACTGCAGATAAAAATGATCAACACTGTCGTTGGCTGGCTAATATCTCTAGACAGTGCATCTGCTGCAACGTTCTTCTTACCTGTAATGTATTCAACCTTAACCTCGTAACATTGAAATGTAGTAGACCACCTGGCTAATCTACCTCTAAGATTCTTATGTTTGAATAAGTTCTGAATAGCTGAATGATCAGTTCACACTGATCGGATATCCCACTATCATATCACTAAAAATCTCCAATCAATATATCACTTAATATATTACTGCTAATGTTTCTCTTTATACAATGGAATAGTTTCTCTCTGTACCATTACAAAATCTCGATGTGAAAGCTATCTGTTGCAATTTTCCTTCTCCCTCTTGCTTCAGCATGCCTCCTAACCCTATGCCTGACGCATCAGTATATATAATTTTTTACCATAATTAGAATAAATGGGAACTGGAGAACTAATAAGTTTATCTTACAATTTGTCAAAAACTTGTTGTTGTTCAGGTCCCCAAGAGAACTTTGACTCTTTCCTTAATTAAAGATATTGACAGACTGAGAAAAAGTACAACGGCAAGCCACAAAACTGATTCCAAATATCAAAAATAAATCATACGAAAATCGACTAAAACATATGAATCTGTTTGCCCTAAAAAAGCGTAGACTCAGAGGTGACTTGATACAGGTCTTTAAGATTCTAAAGGGAATTGACAACATCAAAAGTGACAACATTTTCACATTGAATGAGAATCAGACAAGAAACAATGGTCTCAAACTGTCCGGAAATAGATTCATTTTGGAAGTATGTAGAAACAACTTTGCCAACCGTGTAGTTAATGAATGGAATAAACTTCCTCCTCAGGTCGTGCAATGTAGTTCAGTTCGAAGCTTCAAGAATCATTTAGATAAACACCTAAGCAAGATGCTGTAATGATTATGATATATTTTATATTATTTGTTTTTGTTTTGTTATCATTTGTCTGTTTGTTTTTCATTTATTATTGGTTATATGTCATTTTTATATACTATTTACCTGTATGTTTATTATTTAACTATACCTATGCATTTATTTATTTATTTTTTTGTTATTTACATTATGATTTTTATTCATTAATTTATTTATTATGATATTTTTCGCATCCGACCTAGATATGGACCAAAATGTCTCCTGTTGGCCTGCTCCGCCTTTGTAATCCTTTGTAGTCCTTTGTAATGCTATCCAAATTTACCTAATATGTTATATTTACCTACATTTATGTTTCAGATTACATACAAGATTAATAAAATATGCAACGAACCAAAGGAGCAGTTGACCTGTCTGAATTTCAGAAGGTGGACTTAGTCAACGCAAAATATCTGAAAATGTGTCAATACCCCTTTCTACTGTTAATAGAGTAATCGTACAATTTACCAGAGAAGGCACGGGAACAAAACCTCATTCAGGTCGTCCCGGGCCATCAGAAAGAACCTTGGGTTTTGTCAAAAGAGATGTCGAGGAGGATCTATGTTGCAAGGCTTCTGACATGGCAGCACAAGCTGATGTCAGTCCCAGAACAGCTTTCAGGTATCTCCACAAGCTTGGTTACTATGGCAAAGCTGCAAAAAGGAAACCACCCCTTCCTCCAGCCAATATCAAGCGCAGAAAGGAATCGGCTGTTGAGATGGCCTTTTGGAGCACTGTCATTTTCTCTGATGAGTCACGACTCACATTATTTTCTGACAGTGGAAGAGTGTGGGTCTGGAGACTCTGTAGTCAAGAGTTTGACCTCAAAAGACTGCAGCCAACAGTAAAACATGGGGGCATTTAATGGTTTGGATTGCAATGTGGAAAGAGGGTCGATCAGAACTTGTGGAGTGTCAAGGAAACATCAATTTCAGGCAAATATGTTTCTATATTAAATGAGAGATTCATTCCAATATTCTCCAGTGGTAGAATGAGTAAAAATGTCTTCCTATTTATGGAAGATGGAGCTCCTTGTCACACTGCTCAAGCAACACAAAATTGGTTGAACCAAAATGGGATCAGGAAAATTCCATTTGTCAAGTCAGTCCCCGGATATGAACCCTATTGAACACCTCTGGGGCATATTAGACCGACAGCTTTGCAAAAAGAAAAGGAAGCCATCTCCAAAGCCCGAACTCTTAGGATTACTACGAGAAACATGGCAAGAAATCCCTCAACATGATATTCGTGAACTAATCACTATCATGCCTAGAAGGGTCCTTGTATTGAAAAAAGCAAAGTGGATGTCAACCAGTTATTAGTTATTAACATTGTGACCATTCATAAGCACTTTAATTGTATCAATTGTCTGTATGCATACATACATGCACACACACACACACACACACACACACACACACACACACACACACACACACACACACACACACACACACACACACACACACACACACACACACACACACACACACACACACACACACACACACACACACACACACACGCATGTATATATATATATATATATATATATATATATATATATATATATATATATATATATAGTAAAGTAGTAGCCTCTGTTTGTCTGTCTGTTTTTTGTTTGTTTGTTTGATTGTTTGATCACGAACTCCTAGGGGTTTGCAGATAGACCCCCATAACCATATATATTCTGATACCCTATCCCTCCAGGTACTTGGATAACTATATTTCATTAAAAATATATATATATATTTGTTAGGGTTAAGGGCTAAAGTTAGGTTAGGGGAGTGATTATTCACAAACTACTCCTAGGTTTTTGCAGATAGACCCCTACAACCATATACATTCTGAAACCTTATAACCAAAGGTACTTGGAAAATTATCTTTCATATGTCTGTCTGTCTGTTTGTTTGTTTGTTTGTTTATTTGTTTGTTAAGGAACTACTCCTAGGGTTTTGCATATACACCGTAGTCTCTTCGGAGAAGATGGGTTGCGGGTAAAAGCTGCCACCAGGATGTAACGGGATGGGTGTAACGGTATCGTTACATGATCTCCACCGAGGGTTACTTGCAGACACAAGATGTAACGGGGTTGTTACATCATCTCCAGAAAGGGGTTACTTGCACACACAAGATGTAACGGGGTCGTTACATCATCTCCAGAAAGGGGTTACTTGGTATACACCTTTTAAGTTTTGTTCTTTATTCGTCACACTTTAAGAAACTTAGATACACATTTATACACAGTCTTAACACTAGGGCACGTCACAAGAACCGACGCTGGTCCGCGTCTTGCCAGAGAGTTTTCCTCTCCGGAAGTGCCGAATGGACAAGTTCTTGAGTTGCCTTGAATCGTGATCTTAACATTAATCTCTAGTTAGTCTGTTGTCCCACATGGGTGGGGCAACTGCATTAATTACGTATTGATGTCTACTACCATACATGTTAATTATATATCCAGGGGAGGACCGTCAGTATACGTAATATCGTATGTCAGTACTGGGTGGCTACTAGATTGATCGCATGTGTTCGTGTGTGTGTGTGTGTCGTTTGGTGGTTGACAGTGCCGGTCACACGAGCACGAAGTGTTGAGTCGGCAAGTTTGAGAGGAGTGCTTAGGTCAGCGTTATGATGCTTGACCGTCGGTGGATAGTGAGTGAGTGAGTGAGGGAGTGGTTTATATGACTGGGCGATACTACTCGTCATGTATATGAGGCGTATACATATCGCTCTCCCCCTGGGGTTAGGTGGCTCCCGGCACCTTAGGTTACATGGTTTACAAAAGTATTCATATAGGTATTACATCGAGAAAAGTTTCAGAGACACAAAATCCTGGGTGATTATATGTGCAGATGGGGGGTTGTTGCTGAAGTGAATCTGAGGTCCCAAGGGGGATCATGAACTGTAAATAAGGGTATGCGATGTTGTGTCTCCGAAGAGTAGTGTTGTGTCTCACCAGATTACATATTATATTAAATATCATATGAAAGGTTTCACTATATATTTGATAACACTGTTGAAATCACTTTCTAAATGTTATGGCGTTCATGTGTTTTATCACTATCACTGTAGGGAGTGTCATTTTCTAAACACTGTTCTATGGTCAGTTTGGTGTGTCACTTAGCATTTGTTTTATTTCATGGTATGTATATAGTTGCTCGTAAGAATTATTATGTTATTTAAGATATTGGGTGAGACACAAGAATAAACTTAATTTAGGTTTACAGTAAATCCGTAATGGGGGTTGAAAGGTTTTGGAAGGTGTTACTTCGTGCAAAAGAATTTGGTTAATACCATAACTATAAAGAGGATGATTAAGATTGAGAGGGTTGTGGATGTGTAGGGCAGTTTTTGGCAATGGAGGTCGAAGGTGTCCATGTCAAGAGTAGTCGATTTATTCAGTAGGTGTACCATGTCTATTTTACTTGGAAGGATGGTAGCGGGGACCTTAGGTATGGGTGGGTAGGGGTAGATTTCCGAAAGGGAGAATCTCTTGATCGAGTCCATAGGTATGTTGCTAAGAATAATTTTTTTGAAAGATAGTTGATGTTTAAGGTGGGTAATTAATGATGTATTTCATTTTGGAGGATGAAGGTTATGTCTCAGTGAATGAGGATATGTTTATTTGACTCTCGCTAAGGTTATATTGGCCGGAAGGAAGTGGAGAAGTTTCATTAGATATGCGGAAGGGAGTTCTTATTGGAAATGGGCCATTTTAACCTCCACTGATAGATACATGACGTCCTGCATCTTCAGGGGCGAGAGCTAGAGTGCATGTTTAGTTGCGTCGACGCAGAGTCATGGGATGAGACTTGCGTTTGGGTGAGTTATGTGTGGTCGTGATAGGTGGGTTGTTGATGGGAAGTGGGATTGGGTCGAGGTTGAGTTTGACCTTTCTCAGCTTCTCTCCATGTATGGTCACGGTTGTGTGATCGGAAGGATCCGTTAGTAGAAAAACATTGTTAGGGAGTGAGCTTGTGACTGTGAAGGGACCTAAGAACTTGGGTCTGAGTTTGTTAGTCCTGGTTGAGTCTTTGACCATGACAGTGTCACCAAGCGTTATGTCAAGTGGGATTGAGCGTTTGTGTTGTTTTGTCTTTGTCTTTTCCTGGGCTTCTTTCAAGTTTGCTCTAACTTGTTTGTAAATGGTTTGCATACCTCTTTTGATGCAGTGTGTGAGGTTATCTAGGTTGTATAAGGGTGGGGGTGGTTGGTTGAATATTTGGTAGGGTAGGCGCATTGGTTGGCCGAAAATGATCTCATGTGGGGATATCTTTGTTGCGGAATTGACTGTGCTATTGATACTGGCTTGTACCTGTGGTAGCCAATCTTCCCAACTGTCCATGAGGTCGTTGACCAAGGGTCTGAGAACCTCTAGGACCTTGCGATTTGTTCGCTCAGTCAGACCATTTCCCTGTGGGTGGTATGCAGTGGCAAATGTTTGGTCAATGTTGTAGAGGTGTGCTATTTCGCGCATCACCTCGTTTTTAAATTCTGATCCATTGTCAGATAACATTGTGTGTGGTATGTTGTATCTACAAAAGATATTGTTAACTAGGGCTTTGGCTACAGTCTCTGCTGTTTTGTCTTGGAGTGGTATTAGGATTGTGTATTTAGATAAATATTCTACTGCTGTGAGTACATAGTTGGAACCTTGATGGCTCGTTGGCATTTTCAGTAGGTCAATGCCAAGTGTTTCCCATGGCTCAGCAGGGAGTGGGATGTCTTTGATGTGGATTTGTTTCGGGTCAGGGCCTCTGAATTGGTTACAAGTTACACAAGAATCTATGTGTGTGGTTATATCTCTTTTCATGTTAAGCCAGTAATATGTGTGCCTAGCAGTGTTTAGTGTCTTATCTCTGCCTGAGTGGCCTCCCATTGCACTGTCGTGCAATATGTGTAGGACCTTGGGGACATGGGCTCTGGGGATAACAGTAACCTCTCTGGTGTTAGTGGTTCTCCTTATGACTCCGTCGACCAGTGTGAGTTCCTCTATAGGGACAGGTGGTCGGGACTGTAAGGGGGTTTGTGAAAGGAGATGTTGTTTTATTGGAGACCATATAGGGTCTCTTTCAGTTTCATCTCTGAGTTCTTGCATAGGTATGCATGTGGTTTGGGTTATGGGGGTGATGTAGGTTTGTCTGCTCAAGCAATCTGCCACTACGTTAGCTTTCCCAGCTAAGTATACGATCTTGGGATCGTAATCAAGGAGAGTTGCTTTCCATCTAGCAACTCTCCCATGTAAGTCTTTGGAGTTAAAATGATAGACTAGGGGTTGGTGGTCTGTTAGTATGGTAATCTTGTAGCCTAAAATGAGGTATTTAAAGTGTTTTAGTGCCCATATGATTGCAAGTCCTTCTTTGTGTGTAGTTGAGTAGTTACTTTCAGCTTTATTGAGGACTCTACTTGCGTAGGCTATGGGGTGCTCTTTGCCATTGTCATCCTTCTGTTGTAGGACTGCGCCTATTCCTTTAGAGGAGGCATCTGTGTAAAGAAAGAATTCTTTCTTCATGTCAGGGAAGGCTAGTACAGGGGCTGTGGTCAGAGAGTGTTTCAGTGTGTCGAAACTTTGTTGTTCTGTTTCTGACCATTGAAATGGTTCGCCTTTCCTTGTGAATTTGGTTAGGGGGGAAGCTATGTGTGCAAAATTGTAAATGAAATGTCTGTAGTATGAGGCTAGCCCTATGAAACTTCGCGTTTCATTTGCGTTTCTGGGGGTTGGGAAATTGTTTATTGTATCTATTTTATCTGTGTTTGTATGAATCCCCTTTGCATCCACTTTATGGCCTAGGAAGGTGAGTTCCTTCATGAGGAATCTACATTTCCCTAATTGAATCTTTAACCCCGTATATTTGAGACGTTTGATGACAATCTCTAAAGTGTTAAGGTGGTCTCTTTCTGTGGGACTATATATAATGAGGTCGTCTAAATAGACGAATAATGAGACTCCTATCATGTCGCTGAAAATGCGATTCATGAGTCTTTGCTGAGTGGAGGGGGCATTCTTAAGGCCAAAGGGCATACGTTCGAAATGAAAATGTCCCTTATCAGTGGAGAATGCAGTTACGGGTTTAGATTCCTCAGATAATTCCACTTGCCAGAAGGCTGACTTAAGGTCAATGGTGGAAAAAACTGTGTTACCGTTACCTATTGATTGGAGGACGTCCTGCATGGCAGGTAGTGGGTGGGGGTCAGATTGAGTTAGATGATTGACACTCCTAAAATCTACAACAGGGCGTAGGGTGCCGTCTTTCTTAGGGACCAAAAAGAGGGGACTGTTCCATGGGGAGTCTGAATGGGAAATTACGCCTTGGTGTATCATCTCTTGTACACTGCTATTGACTTGGGATTTCCTACTGTGAGGTATGCGGTAAGCGGGGGTGTATGAAGGTGGGGTGTTAGGGGGGATTTGGATGTGATGTTTGATTATATCACATTTGCCTAGTGGTTCACCTTCTAAGGCGACAGCTGATCTATTCCTCTGTAGGAGAGCTAATAGCTCGTTATGGATTTCTCCGTCAGCTGATGTTATGATTTGGTCTGGATGGATAGGGGTGAGGGGTTGTGTTGGTCTTACTGGGTTGATGTGTTGTGGGAGTGGTTCCTGGATAGGGGAATTATGGAGGTGGACTGCGCAAATGTTAGTATTCTTCCTGATTTTACGGTGTTGGTCTGAGAGGTTAGTTAACATGGCTAAGGCCGTTCTATTTTCTTGGATTATGTCCCAAGAGTGTTCAATTGAGATGTTGGTAAGTCTAGACGTTTCTGAGTCAATTATGGCGTCCTGATGTCCGATTGCTCCGGGTATGAATAGTGGGACAGTCATGGAATGTCTAGGGGGAATGATGACTGTGTTAGACATCAATGCCTTTGAGGTGACATAAGGGGGTGGTCGGAAGGAATAGCTGTTAGTTGGAATTGGAGTATTTGAGGAAGGGAGACATGAGAGAGGTTGTGTGTCTGAGTCGGGTGTCTCAGTGACAGTTGGCTCATCATTCACATCTGAGAAGGAGATGTTATTTTTCTCTAGGTCTATAATAGTTTTCCATGACCTCAATGATTTTAATCCTATTATACCTTGTTGATCGAGACTCCATTCGTCAGCTATGTGAAAAGGTGTGAAACCTACTTGGAAGTTGTTGACTTCTATGTTTAAGTCTATGGTGTCGTGTAGGGAAATGGTGCTCCCTTCTAGTAGGAGTCCTTCCATATTGGAAAATTGAATTTGGGGTGGGTCATTTAATGCTTCATAGAGAGCTCTTGGGATGATGTTCAGGTTTGTTCCTGTATCAACCATCATGTCAACTGTGAGTTGATCTAAAGTCACTTTTAGGGTGACGTAGTTGTGTTGTGTGTGAGATATTCCTATGGTGGTTTGGTGCGTGAGGCTGATACACGTTCCCCCAATCGGTGTTGAGTTGTGTGTGTCGTGTGGGAGGGAACTGTTTGTCGAGGGGTGGTGAATGGTTTGTTAGTTCTCTGGTGAGGTTGTGGTTGTGATTTCTGTAGGTAACACTCTTCGTTGGAGTGAGTTGTTGTTTTGTGTAGGCTGCAGTATTTGTTTGGGTGTGTTTGGTGTAGGTAGGAGTGGAGGTTTGGAGGGGGGTGGAGCTTGTATGGTTTGATATTGCACCTTGCATTGCGCATCCGTATGGGAGGTAGTACCATGAACTGAGCAAGGGATGGGGTGGTGTTGTACCTGCGGGTATTGTTGTTGCTGTGTTCGACACTGGGCATCGGTGTGGGAAATGGTTCCATGAACTGAGCAAGGGATAGGGTGGCGTGGTGCCTGTGTTTGCATTTGTTGTTTTTGTATGCAGTCTCTAGTGTTGTGACTGGGTGATGAATGGTAGGAGCACCACTTAGAAGGTTGTCCTTGATTGGTGGGAGGGGGCTGCTGTGACTGAAGGCTATTTAGTCTGGGGAGATAGTGGGGGGTGGATAAGGATACATTTCAAGCATTGGTGATGTCTAGGATATAGGTATAAGCTAGAGGGTTTCTAGTGTTTAGTTCCCTTTTGGAGGCTTCCTTTGAACACTTTGGAGGGAGTTGGGAGAGATAGAAACCTATCTCAAAGAATGTTAGTAGGTTTTTTATGGTCATGACCTTTTGACCAAATTGGTCAGTGTGGATCCAAGGAGAGTTATTCTCCAGGTCCTCTCTGACTTCTTTAATTCCGTTTGCTACGAAATCCATAATGTTCGTAACGGAATGTGGTTGGACTTTAGTGTTATTGAGGAAAGTGAGAAGGAAAGTGATGTTGTTTGCTTGTTTGTTGTGAAAGACATTTAGAAGGTGGTATTTATATTCTTGATATGTGATTCCACATGCAACTAAACTGTCTAGCATCCTTGCCTTTGAACGGCAAATGTCAGATGGGTCTATTTTCTGACGGCACAAATTAATTTTATCTGAGTCAGAGTAGTGTTGGTTCTTTGAGAAAAACAGGTCACATGCTGTCAAGAAGTCATTAATGGATAATCCACTATCTTGGGAAAAGGTTGGGATTTCTGTGAGGGGGGTAATGGTTTGATAGTTGTTAATTATTGTTGGTTGAGGTTGTGGGTAAGGATAATATTGTGGGTTTGGAGGAAGGTTAGGTGGTGGTTGGTGGTATGGTGTGGAGGTGGCTTGACCAGATGGGGTATGGGGAGAAGGAAAGGGGAAGTTTTGGTAGGCATGGGGAGCGTGATGGTGGGGTTGGTACTGTGGCTGAATGGGAGGGGGGTTATTGTGTGTTGGGATATGGGGGTTGAACTGATTATGGCTTATAGGAGGTGTAGTTTGCATATTTGGCTGGATGGGAGGAATGGGTGGTTGTAGTTGTGAGGGGTGAAAGGGGTCTATTTGAGAGGGTTGGTTCTGTGGCTGAGTGTGAGGGGAGGTATTGTGTGTTGGGGTATGGGGTTTGAACTGATTATGGCTTATAGGAGGTGTAGTTTGCATATTTGGATGGATGGGATGAATGGGTGGTTGTAGTTGTGAGGGGTGAAAGGGGTCTATTTGAGAGGGTTGGTTAAAAAAGGGTAAGATATCATTCTCATAAAGAGGGATTGTAGGGGTACCTGCCTTAGGGTCGTCGTGGTCGGAGGTAAGTGAGCAGTTATGGTCTAAGGGCTTTGTGGTAATGTCAACCTGTGGATTTAATTGGTGAGGATCTGGATTGTCTTTGTCTATTTTTGAGTTGCGTGATGGGTTTTCCTATTGAGATTTAGAGAGGATGGTTTCTACCGCTTTTTTTAATTTGCTTCTCATTCCTGTTGCCATGTTAGTGGTTAACTAGAGATGCATGTATTACTTAATAGTTAGGTGAGATGGGTGGTCTAGTTTAAAATAGTTAAATTAGAAATATTTGGTATACAGTAACTAAGGGGTAATATGTTATGCTTAGATAAGGGAGGGGGGGTATAGGGTGTCAACGGTTATACAGTATAACGGGATTACATATGTAAAATCATAAAAATATATATATACATATAATAACAATAAAATGTGGAAATAATATGATATAGTAAGGAGTTAATTATTGTGATATTATACTTATAATAGAATTAACTACGGTTGTCATAATTTTTTTTTTAATTGTATTGGTTATATATAAAAATACAGCAGTAAAATAGGTTACATTGATAAAAATGTATAAGTTCTATCTAAATATAAACGGGTAATACGTAGTGAAAGCAATTAAAGGTTATTGTATATATAAATGTATATAGTTTAAACAAGAATTACTTAACTGGAAGAATGCATATGAATGTGATATTATGTAATAGTCAAATCTAGTAAAAGTTATTGCATATATAAATATATGTTGTTTTAAAAATTAGGCAAAATATAGTAAGTGTTGAAACATATAATTATAAGAGCTACTGGTTAAATTATGAGAAAGGTATGACAACCAAAAGAAAAAGGTGTACATAAAGTATATATATGGAGAGAAACCAAATATTTATAAATTTAACCCTTAACAGGTAAAGTGGGGTCAGACAGACCCCATACTTTTTTGTTTTTTAATTTTAATATACTAATATATTACATACAGATATGTACTCCCATATACCTTCTTGATCAGTGGAGTAGTTTAATGGGGTGATAGGGTCATTCCTGAATCTTGCTCTATATAAGCTTTATAGAGCTTTTGAGCCCGTCTGACCCCACTTTACCTGAGGTGTGAGTACAGTGGGGTCAGTCAGACCCCACTTTACCTGAGGTGTGAGTAGCGTGGTGTTTGTCAGACCCCACTTTACCTGAGGTTGTTCATGTCATATAAATGTTTTATCATTTATACTTATGGGTAAATAATAATTTCTTCTTTTTTATCAATAGAAAAACATACATCCGAGTTTGATTTTATTTATTTATTTATTTAATTTATTTAATTTATTCCATTTTCCCTCTTTTGATCACATTCATTTTTATCACAATGTTTAATTTCTGTTCTGGTAATGTGAGTTTCTTTTCATATCATGGTAACACTATGCTCATATTATCATAAAGCATGACATTCTGCCACATTTTATTTGTTCAAATTTAATTTGTATCACATATTTTGTATTACATATGAATGCTTAATATTTTCTGCTCTGTTAATATGTTTTCTCACAACAAGATCACACTATTCTCATATCATCATAAATTGTGTCATCTCGCCACATTTTTGGGCAACTGTGTCACTCTATTCCCACACATACAGCTGTAATTTATTTCATCCTTCCCCTCTTTTAGTTCAAATTTAATTTGTATCACATATTTTGTATCACATATAAATGTTTGATATTTTCTGTTCTGTTGATAATATGTTTCTTCTCACACTATTCTCATATCATCATAAGATGTGACATCTCGCCACATTTTAGGACACCTCAGCCACTCTATTCCCACACATGCATCTGGTTCTCATCTATCCCCCTTGTACAAGATCTTTTGAAAAATTATGGGCTCTAATTTGTAGGCACACTGAGGGACAAGAAGCCACATGTAGCATCTCTGATGAAAGACAAGACTGTCATTAGTTAAGGGTGCACGGCTTTCCTCTTTGACACAACCATGGCACTTGTGTCACACTTACCTGACAAGAAGAAGAAAAAAATTGTGCAGTTGATCTCAATGCACCAACAACCTATTATGGATGACTGTGGGAAGCCAGAAATCATCTTGTATTATAACAACACAAAAGGAGGGGTTGACACGTTTGATCAAATGTGTGCCCGATATATGTGCAGCCGAAAAACCAAACGGTGGCCTTTGTGCATAATGTACGGACTGGTCAACGCCATCGGTGTCAACTCCTATATCACCTGCAATGAAATGAGGAAACTTTGGACAGGCGGAACTTTCATCATGCCGGAAGTATCTGATTGAGCTGGCAGAGGAGATGATACGGCCATGAGCAGAGGAGAGGATGAAATTCATGTGGTTGCACAAAAGTTCTTTGATGACCATCAGAACGGTCTTTGGCTTGAAAATGCACATATGAGAAAGCGATGTGCCTTGTGTGACCGGAAGTCTGACAGGAAGACCAAGAACTACTGCCTACACTGCAAAAGACCAGTGTGTCAGGACCATTCAACCCCCATCTGCGATGACTGCAATTAGATTCTTCAGTATCACAAATTCCACTTTCAGTATATCCAATAAAATATGTTCTTCATTATCACTAGCATTATGTATGAATTGCTCGACTCATGTCTTCTCAAGAACTCAAAACCCTCTGAGAACACAAACTTCCGTCAACGAAGGATGGGGTTTTGCTGAGTCAGGGTAGGAGTGCTTAGAGCCATAAAAACTTATAAATAATAAACTTAGATACCATTAAAAACTTATAGATTGTTTGCTGGACCTAGTATCAACCTTTCATTAAAACCAGTCCATCATTTTTGCGCAAAATTGGTCAAAGTCAAAATAATCACCTCGTTTTTTTTTTCTTCAGATTTCATGGTTTATGAAACACATTTATTATTCATTTGTTGTAGCTCTGCTTTTCCTTAAAGATAGTTGGGACATTGGTCTCTACAAAATGATGATGACCAACCGCTTCATGTTTCATGCTTTCAGTCAAGCACCCTCTGAAGTCAACAATATCTTATTTTTCATATTTTTTTGTAATTTTCATTAAAATATATGTCTAACAATTATAGTCACTTTTAAGCATGTAAATGGAAGAATATAAGTTGAAGTACATATGTTTTGATTTCTATGTCAATAAATGCAGTAAAAGTTTTTTTTTTTTGGGGGGGGGGTCTGTCAGACCCCACTTTACCTGAATCGTTTGTCAAAAAGACCTTTACCTGTTAAGGGTTAATAAATGTGGAATTAATATATATATATATAGAGATGGAATAGAGTAAGGTTTACGTGCGTTGGGCACGTGGGTATCTGAAGGTATAATGGTTACCTTGATACCGTGAGCTGAATCGAGTGGTATGCCAATGTCCGGCAGGGGGTGGTGTTACTGACGTTGCAATTGTAGTAGTCGAAGGCAACGTTCGGTGAAAGAGGTTGGGTGGTTGATGTGGAAAGTGGGTATGCTGTCTGGGGGATGAGGTGGCTGTTACGCGGGTCTGTGCGCAGCCGGTGTGAATCCTCTGGGGCGGATGAATTATGCTCGCATGTTATGGAAAGGGAGACAAAGCGAGTATCAGGGATGGTTTGAATGGGTAATGTATGGTTATTATTATGGAATATATTGGAATTAAGTGGAAGAAATTTATGTTACCTTGAGATTGTTGATTTTAGTAGTGTGGAATCGGTTGTGACGATTGCCCTGGATTGTGTAGTGTGAACTAAGTTCTTGTTCGTGGAGAGCGGTTCGTTCCGTGCGGGTGGTGTTCGTACTTGAATGTAGGTGGAGAAAATGGACGGGTTTGAAGGTACTGGTCACTTCTTTATAGGACACCGTAGTCTCTTCGGAGAAGATGGGTTGCGGGTAAAAGCTGCCACCAGGATGTAACGGGATGGGTGTAACGGTATCGTTACATGATCTCCACCGAGGGTTACTTGCAGACACAAGATGTAACGGAGTCGTTACATCATCTCCAGAAAGGGGTTACTTGCACACACAAGATGTAACGGGGTCGTTACATCATCTCCAGAAAGGGGTTACTTGGTATACACCTTTTAAGTTTTGTTCTTTATTCGTCACACTTTAAGAAACTTAGATACACATTTCTACACAGTCTTAACACTAGGGCACGTCACAAGAACCGACGCTGGTCCGCGTCTTGCCAGAGAGTTTTCCTCTCCGGAAGTGCCGAATGGACAAGTTCTTGAGTTGCCTTGAATCGTGATCTTAACATTAATCTCTAGTTAGTCTGTTGTCCCACATGGGTGGGGCAACTGCATTAATTACGTATTGATGTCTACTACCATACATGTTAATTATATATCCAGGGGAGGACCGTCAGTATACGTAATATCGTATGTCAGTACTGGGTGGCTACTAGATTGATCGCGTGTGTTCGTGTGTGTGTGTGTGTCGTTTGGTGGTTGACAGTGCCGGTCACACGAGCACGAAGTGTTGAGTCGGCAAGTTTGAGAGGAGCGCTTAGGTCAGCGTTATGATGCTTGACCGTCGGCGGATAGTGAGTGAGTGAGTGAGGGAGTGGTTTATATGACTGGGCGATACTACTCGTCATGTATATGAGGCGTATACAAGACCCCCATAACCATATATATTATGATACCCTATCACTTCAGGTACTTTGATAACTATATTTCATTTTCAAAGACATATATATTTTGGTTAGGGTTAAGGGCTAAAGTTAGGTGTGGCATGGTTAGGTTAGAGATTATTCTCGAACTCCATGGTTTTTGCAGATAGACCCCTATAACCATATATATTCTGAAATCTTGTAGCCCAAGGTACTTGGATTACTATCTTTCATATGTCTGTCAATTTGTTTGTTTGTTTGTTTGTATGTTCACGAACTCCTCCTAGGGTTTTGCAGATAGACTCCCATAACCATATATATTCAGATACCCTATCACTCTAGGTACTTGGATAACTATGTTTCACTTAAAATATATATATTTTGGTTAGGATTAAGGGTTAAAGTTAGGTGAAGTATGGTTAGGTTAGGGATGATTCACGAACTTGCAGCAACGCGCGGGTAATTTGGCTAATATATATATATATATATATATATATACCTGTATATATATTCATATATGTATATATATATATAAATATATATATGTATATATATTTGCATATATATATATGTATATATATATATATATATTTATATATATGCATATGTGGTGCCGTCGATTGATTTAGTGTTTAACCAAGAGCACCTCCAATGGGAGTGATCAGAGATACCCACATAAGAACGATTTGGGAAATAAAAAAATCAAGGTATACGCTGCCACCACCCAATCGTCTATATGGATATATCTGACCATAAATGGAAACTGCTCCTTGTTATTCACGTCTGACTCCGTCCCCTTTCCTCAGGTCGTTCGGGGTTGGTTCTGGGTAGCGAAAAGGCCTATGCCCAAGTGGGGGTAGTAAAAGAATATAAGTGAAGGTCTGCTATGTGTTAATTATTACACTGAAGCAAAAATATAGTAAGGAAATACAAAAGTATATTGTGGTTTTCTCCAACTAGACAATCTATTGATCCTTACAATATGAAAAATATATGGGTATGCGAGATATTTAATAACACAGTTGTTGTTGTTTTTTTTTTGTTTTTGCTTATGGGCATCATAAGTAAGGTCACAGGCACGTGGAAAAACGTGGTTATTTACGCTCCAACCTTCCGGTCACTGTATAAGTCTACTTACAATATTGTGTCTACTTCCAGCACTGTGTCTACCTTCAACCCCGTATTCTTATTAGAGAACGATCACAGACAGAATTGTACTCTAAGGATTACACCCTCATAGCTAATGTATATACGCAAAGTGTTTGTGAAGTACACTCCCTTAAACCCCTTTTTCCATATCTGTTATCGGAATAGTTTTTGGCATCAGATTCAAAACTTAATAATAATAATAACTATCTACCTACTATATCTGCACTATATCATTTAACTCACATATTGACATTTGTTTTCATTAATCTTACAGAACGTATCCATACCTGTTATCGGAATAGTTTTTGGCATCAGATTAAAATTTTAGCTGCGCACAAAAAGAACGAGACGGCTATGTGTTCGTATCTATGGGTAAACTACTAACCTCCCTGTTGTATTATTTCGTAAAACTTCATTTCGCTTCTCAACAGAGCCCCTAGCTGCTACAATCTCTCCCTAAACTATTTCTCTAGTGGAATCCTGAACTGAAAGTTGGGAATTTTTCCTATTACTCTTAAAATTAATGGCCTTAGTTTACGCCTCTGTCCGAACGTGTTAGTGACGTCACGGGTGGGCGGAGCTACGGTGCGCCCGCTATGTTCGAGAACATTCTAATGTCGTCTCGAAGCTTTAGTTGAACCAAAATCAGCTGAAATATATTTGTAGCTATCTCCTATTGTATGTTTTTCTTCAATGATTATAGTAAGGCTCTTTGCCAACACATCTTGATAGGCAGACATAGAATAGAATAAATTCATGGTCTATTAAGGCTCTATTTTCTACTTTGCTTCTTGGTTGAGTAAAACCGTCACGACGTCCATAATACCCAGTCTCTCAAATAAATAAATAGATAAATAAAACGAAATTCCAAAAATAATATCCCTTCAAAATTCCTGTCCTTACACATATACATATACATATACATATACATATACATATATATGTATATATATATAAAACATATATATACACATATATATATATGTATATATATGCATATACATACATACATAAACATATATATATATATATATAATATATATACATATATGTATATATATAAATATATATATATGCATATATATACATATATATAAAACATATATATATACATATATATATATATTTATTGTTACAAACCTCTCTAAAGTACCAAAGGTTCACCGGCCTTGTGAATGTCTGAAGTTTGTAACATCAAGGGAACCCTTAGACCCTATGTCTATTACGGGTTCAAACGGTCAAAAGAACTGAATAAGGTCGCCACCCGGTCGGACACCGGGGAAGAAAATCAAACTAACTTAAAGAAATATAATTAAATAAATTATAAGTATGAAAGTTAACACAAGTAAAATGACACGAAAATAATATAACAAAGACACTATTACAATTAAACAAACATGATTTTACATAATACATCTGACTTCTGATCATACATTTGACATTATACAAAAGAATCAAGTTCGAAGGTTTTAACGGGATTGAACAGACGTAAGACCGGGTCACAGATCACCAAACAGTCATGAAATATAAGCTAATCCTAAGCCCCGATGCTACTCACTCCGCGTTCACTTATTATAGGGCTCTACTAAGCTAAGTCCTAGTAAATCTGGCTTGCTGCTATATCAAGGGAAAAGGGTACTAACCTCAAGGCTGGCATTTTGAATCTAACCCGTGTAGTAGGTCTAAGCAGGGTCTGGACAATCGTATAGACTCGTTGGATACTACAAGGGGGTGGGATTTACCTAGCCTGACGAGCCTACATTGTTTAAGCGGGAAATACAAACGAAATATTTTTACGTCACGGCCTGTGACGTAGCAGAGACGCATGCGCAATGGACACTTGAATAATCAACATATTACCAAAAAACAATCAATATTATTATAAACTAATACCATAGTTACATTAATAAATACATACAATACATAATAAAGAAAATACCTTACGGTGACATATATTTGGTCATAACCAAAGCAGCACAATACGAACACACGTAACATGACATCTCCTCGAAACAACAATTACAATTACATATTTGGCAATTATACATCGCAGATGTAACACCTCCCCACCAAAAGAGAAAAAAATTCTTGAAAAGATTTGTTTTCTTTACTTTCGGCAGATATGTGCTATGATCTAGACAGACAGTCTGCTATCACATTATTCCTCCCAGAAATATGTTTTACATCTAGATTATATTCTTGTAAAAATAGACTCCACCTAGTTAAGCGGAGGTTCTTCTCCTTGAACTTCTGAATATATTTTAAGGGATGGTGGGATATATACATCAAAATGTTTCAAAGCCAAAATAATGGATAATAATTCCTTTTCAATTGTGGAATACTTTTTCTGAGCCACATTCAGTTTTCTGCTGAAGTAACTCACAGGATGATCCACAGTGTCTTTAGCTTGTAATAGTACGGCACCAACACCAATGTTGCTGGCGTCACAATACAGAGAAAATGGTTTTGAGAAGTCTGGGGCCTGCAACACTGGAGCTGTACACAAAAGGCTCTTCGCTTGAACAAAAGCGGTGTTGCAAGACTCAGTCCACTGGAACTTGGCTCCTTTCTTTAGCAGGTCGGTTAAAGGAGCTATTAAGGAAGAGAAATTATAGATGAACATTCTATAAAAGGCAATAGTTCCTACAAAACTACGAATCTCCTTTTTGGTCTGAGGTACTGGAATTCTGGGAATGGCTTCCACTTTGGCCTGAGGCGGAGCCAATTCTCCTTGTCCGATCGCATAACCAAGATAATGCACCTTGGCCTGAACAAATTCACACTTTGTTAGATTGAGCACCAAATTGGCAGACACTAACTTGTCAAAGAGTAAGCTTAGACGATCCAAATGATCCTGCCAAGTGTCACTATACACTACGACATCGTCGAGGTAGGTGACACAACTAGGTATGTCCTCGGTGATTTTATTCATTAACCGTTGGAACGTGGCAGGGGCGTTGGTCATACCAAAGGGCATAACCTTACATTGGTCTTTCCCAATGCGGCGAAACAGGAGATAGACTGGGCACGGGGTGTCATGGGCACTTGCCAATATCCACGGAGCAGATCTAATTTAGTTATGAAATGTGCCCCTCCTACTCTATCTATACACTCTTCTAACCTAGGTAAGGGGTACGAGTCCCTTTTGGTCACTGTATTCACGCGTCGGAAATCGACACAAAACCGCTGAGTACCATCTGCTTTCGGAACTAAGATCACTGGCGAGCTCCACTCACTTTGTGCTGGCGTAATTAAACCGTGGGCCAGCATATAGTCTATTTCCTTCCTGATTATGGTTGCTCGTTGCGGGTTGACACGATACTGTGCCTGCTTAATAGGCTTCGCGTCTCCTACATCAACATCATGCAGAATTAGGTCAGTTTTTCCAGGAGTATCTCGAAAGACCTCCTGATACTTACTCAATAAGGCAGTTAAGTCCTCCCGTTGTGCGGCCGTGAGGTGGTCCAGCTTATCCACTACCTGGGGCCACCCTCCTGCATTCTCCTTCCACGGCATCTCTAAGGTGGGGGAAATAGTGTCCTCGTCTACATCATGCCCGAGAGAAACCGTACAAACACTCGCGACAGTTTCACCCACCGGGTTCTGCTCCCTTTCTCGATACAACTTTAACATATTTATATGGCATAATTGTTGACTCCGTCTCCGATCTGGAGTGGCAACAATATAGTTTAGTTCCCCTACTCGTTTCACTACCTCATAGGGTCCACTGAACTTTGCCCTTAAGGGGTTACCTTGAAAAGGCAGCAGGGCCAACACACTATCACCGGGATTAAATTCCCGTATTTTGGCATTTCTGTCATAATGTCGCTTCATTCTTTCCTGAGCACTCATTAAATTTTCTCTGGCCATTCCAACACGCGGCCAACTTACCTTTCATGTCAGTCACCGACTTCGACATGTCCTTAGGGGCAGAACTATGTCCTTTCAATAAACATTCTTTCAGGACTTTAAGAGGTCCTCGAACCTCGTGCCCGAACACTAATGCAAAAGGCGAGAGGCCCAACGATTCGTTAGGTACCTCACGCACTGCAAACAACAGGTATGGCAAGGCTTGGTCCCACCCCGTATCACTTTCTAAGCACCATCTCCTCAATATTGTTCTTAACGTTTGGTGGTACCGTTCAGGGGCACCTTGAGTTTGAGGATGTTAAGCACTTGACGTCACCTTTGTTATCCCCAGTGCTCCCAAACTCTACACAACCTCTCTAGACAAAAACACAGACCCCTGGTCTGTCTGTAACTCTCGAGATAGCCCCCACTTCGTAAAGAAGCTAATCAGCTCATGCAACACCACTTTGGCGCGCACTTTACGTAGTGGTATCGCCTCGGGGTATCTAGAAAATGTATCCATCAAAGTGAGAATATACTCATGTCCCCTAGCAGTCTTAGGCAACGGTCCCACTATATCCACGATAACCTTAGCAAAGGGTTCCTCTCCTACAGGGATTGGTTTCAAAGGGGCTACAGGTACAGGTTGGTTTGGTTTCCCTACCAACTGACAAGTGTGGCAAGTACGACAGTGCTGTGCCACATCCCTTCTAATTCCTGGCCAATAGAAATGTTGCCAGATACGGTCTAAAGTTTTGCGTACACCCAAATGTCCAGAAAGGGGACTATCATGCCCTAGCCGTAGAACTTCTTTCCGGTAGACCCTCGGCAACATAACTTGCCGTCTCTCGGACCACACTGCATCATCAGTGGGGCAAGTACTTTCCACCCATCGGCGGAATAGTACTCCCTTGTCCAAGTAATACTCCTCCGACAGTTCACTGCCACTCTCTACCCTTTCATATAATTCCCGTAAGTCGGGATCGACACTCTGCAAGTCACTGAGACATCTTGTGCCCGCCTGTTTCTTTTCCATAAACAAGCGAGTCAAGTCATACACATCGGTTTCACTTACTTGTTCCTCCTGGAACAGAGGCTTCAGGTCAAACTCTGCTTCGACCTGGGCTTCCTCACTTGGGAGTACTTCCTCGGGGTTCATACTGTCCTCACATTCAGGTTTTCCACAGTTTTCCCCACTCGAGACCCTTACTGGTCTCACCTGGTCCTTAGACCACTCCCTCTGTGCTGCCATCGCCCTCGTAATAGCGCAAACCGGAAATAACCCCGGGTGCTGTCTCTCTAGTTGCTCGGTCTCTTCCGAAACAACCGGTACCTCCGAAACTATGGGTGTGGGACACATCTTCCCCCCAAACCAAATCATTTCCTAATATAACATCCACACCTACAACTGGTAATTCATCTACCATCCCTACCATAGCCTGTCCCTCGTAGAGAGGCGACTGTAGGTCTATGGATACTAGAGGTACCTTGGCTAGGCCCCCTAGGGAACTTACCGTTACACTCCCTCCAACCACTGGACTTCTCACCAGACTACTCAGTATTAGGGACTGGAGGGCTCCCGAGTCCCGTAGGATGGTGACTCGTTTCCGGTATCCTCCTATTGATATCCAGCCTTGGAATAAAAATGGCTGATATCCCTTTAAGTGAGGTTTAAGTTTACCCTCCAATTCATCTACTTTACCCCCATCCATCTCTGATGGGCTGTTACCTATATAACTCATCAATGCCACGGCTTTGGCTTCACTCTCTCCCTGGGCCTTGCCCTTAGTGGAGGTGCTCTCAACCTTATTTGTTAAAGATACGGGCTTGACACCTTCCATCTCTCTTCGTCTCTTCCAACAATCTCTCATTTGGTGGCCTACCCTTCCGCAATAGAAACATGACTTAATCATTGATGACTTACTACAGTCATCTTTCTTGACTTCTATGGATTTGGTAGGTGACCCACCTGATGAGAGCGAGATTCTCTGCCTATTTATTGCCAGGTCTCCTTTTCCCTTGTGAGTAACCGAGAACTTCCCTGCAGGTCTTATCAATTCATACTTATCGGCTAACACTGCGGCCTCCTCCAATTTGGAGACTTCTTTTTCCTGAAGATACAATGATACCTCTTTAGGGATAGATCTCAGATACTCCTCTACCAGTAGCAGTTCAGCCAGTCTATTAAATTCTTTATTAACATTGTGAGATCTTAACCACTGGTCCCACAATAAACGCTTTTCTCTACTAAACTCCACGTGCGAGATGTTAGGTTGTTTCCTTAGGTTCCTAAACTTTATCCTATACAACTCGGGAACGAGTTCACATGCCCTAAGGATGGCCGTCTTGACCATGTTATAGTCCTTCGCCTGTGCGTCCTCTAGGGCGCCATATACTCTCAAGGGCTTCCCTCTTAGGCTAGTCCGCAACAGCGCAGGCCAAAACTTCTTTGGCCACGAATAATCTTCAGCCATCCTTTCAAAAATTCTAAAGTACTGGTCCACATTGGATTCATCGAACTCAGGAAGCAATCTCGCATTCTGCACTACATCAAACTCAGGTCTCCCATTCACGGTTTGAGGAATTGGTAGCACTTGCTCATTCTCTTGTAATTCAGCTTTAAGTTTAAGACTCTCAATTTCTAATCTAGCCCTCTCAGTTTCTTCCCTTGCTATTTCTAATTTTAACTGCAACTCGCTTAATCGAGATTCTGTGTGCCGGGATTCACCATCAGCGTCACTACCTTCCCGATCATCTAAATTCGCTGAGCCGGCAGAAGCTTGTTCTGTCGCTCTCTCTTTATCTCTCGCCGGCACACTTTCGTCTCGATCATGCAACATTGTCACTACCATGTGTACTAACTCCCCTTTATTTAACCCGTGGGTCGAACTAGCTCCAAAATAATGTGCTATCAATTTCAATTCCGGTATGGTGAGACCTTGAATTTCCTTATCTGTGGGTTTTCCTTGTACAAATTCATCTACCTCGTTTTCGTTGGTTAACCGCATCTTCCTACCTTAATAAACCTATTATCACTGATCCACGTCGAACGTCTTTCCAATTTACCGTTCACTCCTGGCAATGAGGCGCCAATAAATGTTACAAACCTCTCTAAAGTACCAAAGGTTCACCGGCCTTGTCAATGCCTGAAGTTTGTTACATCAAGGGAACCCTTTAGACCCTATGTCTATTACGGGTTCAAACGGTCAAAAGAACTGAATAAGGTCGCCACCCGGTCGGACACCGGGAAAAGAAAATCAAACTAACTTAAAGAAATATAATTAAATAAATTATAAGTATGAAAGTTAACACAAGTAAAATGACACGAAAATAATATAACAAAGACACTATTACAATTAAACAAACATGATTTTACATAATACATCTGACTTCTGATCATACATTTGACATTACACAAAAGAATCAAGTTCGAAGGTTTTAACGGGATTGAACAGACGTAAGACCGGGTCACAGATCACCAAACAGTCATGAAATATAAGCTAATCCTAAGCCCCGATGCTACTCACTCCGCGTTCACTTATTATAGGGCTCTACAAAGCTAAGTCCTAGTAAATCTGGCTTGCTGCTATATCAAGGGAAAAGGGTACTAACCTCAAGGCTGGCATTTTGAATCTGACCCGTGTAGTAGGTCTAAGCAGGGTCTGGACAATCGTATAGACTCGTTGGATACTACAAGGGGGCGGGATTTACCTAGCCTGACGAGCCTACATTGTTTAAGCGGGAAATACAAACGAAATATTTTTACGTCACGGCCTGTGACGTAGCAGAGACGCATGCGCAATGGACACTTGAATAATCAACATATTACCAAAAAACAATCAATATTATTATAAACTAATACCATAGTTACATTAATAAATACATACAATACATAATAAAGAAAATACCTTACGGTGACATATATTTGGTCATAACCAAAGCAGCACAATACGAACACACGTAACATGACATCTCCTCGAAACAACAATTACAATTACATATTTGGCAATTATACATCGCAGATGTAACAATATATATATATGTGTGTGTGTGTGTGTGTGTGTGTGTGTGTGTGTGTGTGTGTGTGTGTGTGTGTGTGTGTGTGTGTGTGTGTGTGTGTGTGTACACACACACACACACAACCACGCACACACACACATACACACACGCGCGCGCGCGCTGACACACGACGACGACCTAACTCTGTGGGTTCCGGATCTGCCCGTCGCATCCTACGATGTACTGGCCCTATGGCAGCCCCCACCACTCAAAATCATCATCGACCATCCTTCAGCTACCAAGACGCAGTGCACGTAACATGAGTTCGGACTACACGAGCTAGCATCTGCGGCTCAGGCCAGCATCCCAGGCAGAACCATGTACTACTCCTACATGGACGGTTCCGAAAACACTGTCCGAGGCATGACGGGAGCGGCGGCAGTCACTGGCGGGGAGACGATGACATGGAGGTCCACCGATTACTGCTCAACCCTGCCGATGGAGTTAGTAGCCATTCAGCAGGCCATGGAGTACTCCCTTCACCATCGCGAAGATGCGGTGGTCATACACTTGGACTCCAAGACCCTAGAAGCTCGATCAAGTCAGACACACCGACATCATCCAGTATGTGAGGTTCATCCAGTTCAATGCGCAGAGACTTGCTGGGGAAGGCCGACACCTGCGGCTGAACTGGGTATTCAGTCACGTGGGGCTCAGAGGGAATGAGTTGGGGAATACAGGAGGCCAAGCAGCCAGCACAGCGCCCGCAGTCATCTACAACGTACTTACCTGTCTGTAGCAGATTAAGACGCAGGCCAAACAGGCCACTAAGCACACCGCTTGTCACTATCACCGCTCCCTGAAGAGAACCTCACGGCAGTCAGAATGGTATGCCACCGAACCAACTACCAGCCTCTAAACAGCAGTCACCAACTCTCCGGAGCCCACCAAGTCCGTCTGTGTAGAGTCCGACTTGGCAACGACAGGCTGGGACAGATGCGGTTCAGGTTCAGGGGCCAGGAATCTGAACACTGCCGGCAACCCATCGAAGGCTTGCAGGACGAGGAAGCCTTGGCCGCTCACTTGGTCTGGCAGATTCTCAATGCAATCAACGAGTTGCTGACCACCCTGCAAGACATTCCGCCTCCTGGCTAAAAATTCTACACCACTATAGAAAAAAATCGAGGTGTATGCCCCAGCGGCGGGTCTGTGGCCCGCGCATTTGTATGTATGTACTCATGCAAAAAGAAAAAAAATGAATAGATAAAATAATAAAAATAAATAGAAAATGAATAAGATTTATAGACTTTTCGTCTATTGAGACATCTTCAGAGTACAAAGGAATACAATAGATGATGGTATGGATGCAGTAACGAGGAAGACAGGGGAGATCAGAAAAATAAATGTGCACTTCTTGGGATTCCTTAACACTAAAGAAATTTAACAATATTTTTAATAAGAAATACACATAATAAAAATAGTTCGTCTCTATCCTTACAAATAAAGGTTAAGCTCACAATAACCCTCTTCCTTACAGTAGCACCATAGCCAAAGAATAAACATTCTGTGGAAGCAGTGTACTGCAATAAGGTTCAAAGATTTAAGATTCATTAAGATAAAAACATGAACAATATGCTGCAATTGCAGCATATTGTTCATGTTTGGTTACCTCGTTTATTCATTTCTACGTTTAGTTGTATATTCTTAGCATCCGATATAGGTATGGAACAAAATGTCTCATGTCGGAATTCTCTTCTTTTGCAAGAGTCCCTCATTTGTAAGACATTTGAGACATTACAGGATAGAGATAGAGATAGATAGAAAGACAGATAGATAGATAGATAGATAGATAGATAGATAGATAGATAGATAGATAGATAGATAGAGAGAGAGAGAGAGAGAGAGAGAGAGAGAGAGAGAGAGAGAGAGAGAGAGAGAGAGAGAGAGAGAAAGAGAAAGAGAAAGAGAAAGAGAAAGAGAGAACGATAGAGAGAAAGAGAGAGAGATATTGAGAGAGAGAGAGAGAGAGAGAGAGAGAGAGAGAGCAACGAGTAGACATAGAGAGATATACAAATAGATAGAGAGATAGATAGATAGATAGATAGATAGATAGATAGATAGATAGATAGATAGATAGATAGATAGATAGATAGATAGATAGATAGATAGATAGATAGATAGATAGATAGATAGATAGATAGATAGATAGATAGATAGATGGATAGATGGATAAATGGATAGATAGATAGATAGATATATAGATAGATGGATAGATGGATAGATGGATAGATAGACAGACAGACAGACAGACAGACAGACAGACAGACAGACAGACAGACAGACAGACAGACAGACAGACAGAGAGATATGCAAAGCAAAAAGAAAACAATATTCATGTTTCACCAGGAAATTCGTTCTCATAGTTAACATGAGTGTTAATGTTAACAAATTGCTTATCTTGGTAAATAACATTAGCTGCTTTCCATACTGGCATTATCTATTAACCCCTGTCTAAAAATGTATATATAAAATAAAATATAATATTGTTCTGCAAATTCCTGTAGCATTAACTTTCTCGGAACTTGGATCGATCTTAGATGGAGGAAGGTTATATCTTTATCTCACAGAGGCCTCGGTTGTCTACCACTCAAGGTTTGGCACCAAATGATTGGACATCACCTCACAACCCTTAGAGGATAAAATCTTGCCTGAGTATCAAAACTTTATTGAATCATATTTACACACGCTATCGTCAACACAAAAGTCCCGTCAAGGAACTACACCTGTGATATTCTACTCTACGTGATTCAATATTGCTGTGAAAATCACTCAACTTCTGTGGGACTTTATAAAGCTAAGTCTGTTTCATTCCGGTTTATCCTCGTCATCTTTATCCACGTCATTTACAAGGGGTTACTTCCAGAGTGTGACAAACACTTATGTATTTATAAAAGATACCGGTTGAAAACTGCCATTTAACCCCTTTAATGTTGGCAATGTCTTATACACATTCTAATTACCTTTAGACGATCTCATTAAGGTAGTAGAAAATTCCTTAGAATATGCATGGAATTCTATTTCAATTAATCCGTTTGGGAATGGCATCGTCACATATTTTGATTTCAACAAAGATCATAATATATTTTCATAAGAAGTTCCGCACTGCTAGAAGGCTATAGGTTGTTTTAAATTATTGTTATGTTGAGTCATTTTATAGACAAAATTATCTATTACAACCACCAGCAGCCTTAATAAAAGTCAACGTAGATTCTCTCTGGGGTGACTTAGGTGCTCACTAAGTAGTTCTGATGCCATTTGCACAAGAAATGTTGATGCTAAACTTCTAAATTGTTTGCTAACAAAGCTGACGCAAAAAGATACGTAGACTAGATACATTTAAGAATAAAAGAAAATCGTTCACTTAACTTATACTTTAGTTTAGAAGATCATGGTAAAATCTTATTTTTAAGTGTTATTTGATATGCATTCTCAAGTAAGACATGAGCAAATAGAATCTGATCTTGTGCTCATCTACCACATTCATTTTGAAGATGGTCATCACTAAGAAAGTATCTTTGCACCTCTTTACCGCATCGAATATGTAAGTAAAGTTAATTGCTAATATTTAGGTTTCTATTTACAAAGAATGCATTAAAAGCGAAAATAAGACGGCAGTCTTACTATTGAAAATGAATTGTCATTATGTCGGACCAAATATGTATACAGACACTTCCCGAACTGAAAAAATGATACATAATAGTAAACATTTCAAGATTACTTTTGGTTATTACATACTGTGAGATCAAATATTTCCTCGTTAACTAGTATGTTCTGCATATTTTTAACACACTTTCACACAATTATAACGTTTAGTAATGCAGTACTAAAACATTAACATAAGGATTAGCAGGTTTGCCATTACCCATACGTGATTAGCTTCCTGCAGGATTTCCAACCTCGATGAAGATTTCTTAAAAAAAGAAAATCTACATATCATTCGAGTTCTATGCCTATTCCCATTCACCTGTGTCAAATCCTACTCCAACCAAAATATCCTTTCTGTGTATGCAGTTCCATTGGTACGTTCTGTACAAGCAATCTTAGTAGGATGTATACAAATTGAACTTCCTGTTTTTGGGGAAAAAGGAGCTTCCTTCCCATTCCATTTTATGTTCACGCACTGGCCCTGTCACAAAAAAGTACCGTAAATCTTTGCAGCTGACTTAATTTTTTCGGAAATTAATACACGAAAATTTGACACATTCAAAAATGTACTGATAACATCAAGAAATATTTCATTTTTTTCTCTCTTTTCTCAATGCTACTATACCATATCAAAGCCGATGAGAGCATAAAAGAATGTTAATATTTAGAACTTTCCCTTTACAAATCAGGCTATCGTTGCATGAACTGATATGCTATATCATAATGTCATTTAACTCCAAACACAATCCATATTTTATGAAATAGTAGATTATTGAAAAATCCAAAAGAAAGAATTATAACATTGATACTTGACCTGATTAAGATTTTCTTGTTATCGTTTTACATTGAGAAAGATGAAGAAAAATTGCTTGTCAATATTTTTATGGTAGGGTGTGATAATCCAAGATACTACATAATTAACTTGTGAACTAAGAAATGTGCCGAGGAATGTTTTGTATATATATATATATATATATATATATATATATATATATATATATATACATATATATATATATGTGTGTGCGTGTGTGTGTGTGTGTGTGTGTGTGTGTGTGTGTGTGTGTGTGTGTGTGTGTGTGTGTGTGTGTGTGTGTGTGTGTGTGTGTGTGTGTGTGTGTGTGTGTGTATACATATATATATAACTACAAAGTAATGTCGTAACACATTCGTAAATTTCAACAACCCACTGTGTTGGATAAGAAGAAATGAAATAAATAGATTCCATATATTTCGATCACGGACTGTGATCCTCTTCAGTGGAATACAGAGTAGAGGAGCAAAAGGCATGTCTAATAAACAGTAAAAGAAGGAACATGGATATGACTCAGGTAGCGTCTAATGCTTTGCGGGGCAGGTCACTCGCCTTCACCAGAGATGGTAGTAATTTGTTGACTGCCCAGGTGGTAATGCAGTCAGGTGACTATTGTCCATATGATATATTGAAATTTGGAAATTTGTTAATCAAGGATGATTTTATTATTTTTAAAAGGAAAATAATAGTTTTAAAAGGAAAATAATAGAATCATCCTTGATTAACAAATTTCCAAATTTCAATATATCATATGGACAATGGTCACCTGACTGCATTACCACCTGGGCAGTCAACAAATTACTACCATCTCTGGTGAAGGTGGGTGACCTGCCCCGCAAAGCATTAGACGCTACCTGAGTCCTATCCATGTTCCTTCTTTTATTGTTTATAAGACATGCCTTTTGCTCCTCTACTCTGTATTCCACTGAAGAGGATCACAGTCCGTGATCGAAATATATGGAATCTATTTATTTCATTTCTTCTTATCCAACACAGTGGGTTTTTGTTGAAATATATATGTATATATATATATATATATATATATATATGTATATATATATATGTGTGTGTGTGTATATGTGTGTATGTATGTATGTATATATATATATATATATATATATATATATATGTAGAAAGATCACTAAAAACAACACGTTATCAACAAATTTTGCTGGTAACCACTACGTAAATCGGAAGAAAACAGTAATTCCCCAGCGCTTTTGTGTAATTCACATCTTCAGGGGAATACAGAAAAATTTGTGTTACAAAGAGGTTTAAAAATAACAAGATTATACACTAGGAAAGGGACTGGCATAGTACGAGATGTCACAAGATTAAACACTAGGAAAAGAACTGGCATAGTACAAGATAACACAAGATTATACACTAGGAAAGGAACTGGCAAAGTACAAAAAGTCACAAATGAAAAAGAATAAGTCTTAGTACACAAAGTCATCAATGAAAATGAAATCTAGCGAACAGCACAATTCACCAAATTAATATTGTTCACATACAACCTGATTACAAATTTTCTTTAATGATAAATTTATCTAATTTATAAATGTCATTACTGATATTAAGATTGGAACGTTCAGATTTTTTTTATAATACTACTTTCTATTATGTTTCTATTGACAAATGAATTACAAGAAATATTAACGGAAACATTAGTCCAATTAATACAATGATTGAAATTTTTCATGTGAACAAATAAAGCATTGAATTCTTGTGCTGTTTTAATACTATATTTATGTTGTTTAAATCTAGTTGACAGTTTTTTGCCCGTTTGTCCAATGTAATACTTTTCACAATCTCTGCAGCCATCAGAATCAGCGGGAGAATTCTTAATTATTAATTTCTTAAAAGTACATGGGTTGTTAAAAGCTACTTTAACATTCCATGTTTTAAGTAGATGAGGAACTTGAGAAAGATTGTTACTCTAAGGTAATACTAAAAGGTTCTTAATGTCAAAAGGGGGAGGGGGTTGATTCCTATGATTTTTTTTTCGCCAAAGAGAGAGCGTTATCTAAAAATGTTCTCGGGTACTTTAATCCTAAACCTAGGTTAACAATAGACTCAAATTCTTCATCAATGAATTCCGGGCTGCATATCCGCAAGGCACGTGAGAACATGGAAGAAAATACAGATTTTTTTTTTACTTTATCTTGGTGTGTGTGTGTGTGTGTGTGTGTGTGTGTGTGTGTGTGTGTGTGTGTGTGTGTGTGTGTGTGTGTGTGTGTGTGTGTGTGTGTGTGTGTGTGTTTGTGTGTGTGTATGTGTGTGTGTGTGTGTGTGTGTGTGTGTGTGTGTGTGTGTGTGTGTGTTTGTGTGTGTTGTGTGTGTGTGTGTGTGTGTGTGTGTGTGTGTGTGTGTGTGTGTGTGTGTGTGTGTGTGTGTGTGTGTGTGTATGTGTGTGTGTGTGTGTGTGTGTGTGTGTGTGTGTGTGTGTGTGTGTGTGTGTGTGTGTGTGAGTGTGTGTGTGTGTGTGTGTGTGTGTGTGTGTGTGTATGTGTGTGTGTGTGTGTGCATGTACGTGTGTGTGTGTGTGTGTGTGTGTGTGTGTGTGTGTGTGTGTGTGTGTGCGTGTGTGCGTGTGTGTGTGCGCGTGTGTGCGTGCGTGCGTGCGTGCGTGTGTGCGTGCGTGCGTGTGTGTGTGTGTGTGTGTGTGTGTGTGTGTGTGCGTGTGTGTGTGCGTGTGTGTGTGTGTGTGTGTGTGTGTGTGTGTGTGTGTGTGTGTGTGTGTGTGTGTGTGTGTGTGCGCGTGTGTGTGTGTGTGTGTGTGTGTGTGTGTGCGTGTGTGTGTGTGTGCGTGTGTGTGTGTGACTGTGTGTGTGTGTGTGTGTATGTGTGTGTGTGTGTGTGTGTGTGTGTGTGTGTGTGTGTGTGTGTGTGTGTGTGTGTGTGTGTGTGTGTGTGTGTGTGTGTGTGTGTGTGTGTGTGTGTGTGTGTGTGTGTGTGTGTGTGTGTGTGTGTGTGTGTGTGTGTGTGTGTGTGTGTGTGTGTGTGTGTGTGTGTGTGTGTGTGTGTGTGTGTGTGTGTGTGTGTGTGTGTGTGTGTGTGTGTGTGTGTGTGTATGTGTGTGTGTGTGTGTGTGTGTGTGTGTGTGTGTGTGTGTGTGTGTGTGTGTGTGTGTGTGTGTGTGTGTGTGTGTGTGTGTGTGTGTGTGTGTGTGTGTGTGTGTGTGTGTGTGTGTGTGTGTGTGTGTGTGTGTGTGTGTGTGTGTGTGTGTGTGTGTGATGGAAGTCCCTAGGATATTGATTGCATAAATTCTTTGTAGTCATTACCACCGTTTGGTCATAACTATCTAAAATCAAATTGGCTTTATTACACTACTTCTGACGATACTATATAAGATATCTTGCACCTACTATTTTGTCATAGTAGAGTATTACTGACAAGATAATTTTTCTTTATCATCCTAATTGTTATCGATCGTGTCTAGACGACACTATAAAGTAAGATTACCAGCACCATGGTCTCTGAAACTGAAACAAAGAAGAGCAATAAAATCCACAGCCAAGGACAAGGGTCTCGTCCTCAACGACCATCACAACAGCCAGCCATATACGGTTCATATGAAGAAAGGTGACAAGGGCTTTTACTGTAGTTTTACGACGAAGTCAAGACGCAGAATTTCATATAAACTGATGTGCAGCTTTAATGAAAGAGAGGGCAATGTTACTGTAGTATCGTCCAACGTGTATGTGTGTGATCATGTGGACAGAGTAGGATGAGAAAAGATACTTAAGATTACTCACCTTTGGCACAACATAAAGACCCATCCTATTAACTTTGTGATGTTTGAATCACATGTTTTATTCATTCTGTGCCGTAGTAATTTTATTTATCAAAATGAAATTTCCCACTCTGCTCATGTTTTTTATTCTTGCAGTCTTCAAGTAATTTCATAAAAAAAAATCCTTTTCACTCACAGGAAAAGGGATACGAAGAATGGTTTACTACACTTACCCACCAAAGTTGACTTATAATTCTTTCTAGCAGTGTTCAGGTAATTTCACTCTACTGAGAAAAATCCTCTATATTCAAGAGGACAGGACTTGAAAAAAATGGAGTTAAAACAATTATCATATCGTTATGGGTGTGGAGGAAAACATGTCAGATCAATTGATCGATATCAATAAGGTGGTACATTCTACCGTAGACTTATTATGTGACCAACTTTTTTCAGAGAGTATCTTCCTTGTCTGAACTAGATCGTGATTGATTTAGTCACCAGTTTGAAATAGATCCTAATAGATCGAGCCTCCCTTCAAACCTAGGGTCTCATACATAGTTGAATAAAGATGCCCAGCACTTCCAAAAATACAAATTATCTATACAGTTTATTTCATGTTAAAGAAGAGAGGGATTTATGAAATTAAGCTAAGTTCTTGATAAATCAGATATAAAATGGATGTGACTTTTATTATTACACCGTACTAATATTCTTGCCTTTTAACTTTTGACTTGGGCATATACTTTACTCAACTGAATAAAATATCCTAATAGCGTTCAGAAAGAAATGGAGTAAATATTGCTCAAATCGCACATCCCAGTCAATGTGAATATGACAAGTAGATGAGCCCTGCCTGCCAGTGTAAACAGTACAGGAAAACAATAGCTGATGAAATACAGAACAAAATGTAGAATGCGAAAGAACATAAATAAGTACAACGGAATTACAAAAGAAAGTAGTTTGAGAGAGAAGAGTAATTTGTGTCTGGCTGGTGGATGATGTAGCAGTATTGGTTTTATGGGATCAAAGAAAGACTCACATAAGCACTTTCGGCAAGAAAACGACTTTGTTAACATATAAAACTTATAGTTATGTCTGCATTAACTTTTACATACGGAATATTAAGGTGTTCGTTTACATTTAGTTTAGTTCATATTTGCAAGTTAAAAGGGTTATTTTTTATGATTCATGGTCTGTCTCAACGCATGATGCTGTGGCACACTAGATTTCATTTTCATTATGTATTTATGTAGACCGTGGTTTGATACCCAACGACAATCGATGGTGTCGCTAGCTTTGGATGTCCATACACTAAAGATAAAATTGGTTTCAGATATTTAACTTTCTCAGTTTTTCTGTTAGTAGCAAGATTCATGATTTTGTTCTAGTAATACAAGATGATAATGTCAGACTTCAAAGAAAAATCAATAGTTCTCATAAGTTTAACTTAATTAATAGAACAATGTAATATATAGCGTCTTACTATCTTTTACTTTCCATACCAGTAATCACAACTAATATTTACTTTCTAGCTGTAGAATACGTGCGTAGAGCTCTTGGAAAATTTGCTCAGGTGTCCCCTACGGTTTCCTTACATTAAGATAGAGCTTATATCTAGTATTCATCAAGAAGATGATGTTCTGGATTCTATTTGTTGCAAGATCCTCCTGATGTTTCTCCTACATCACAGACCAGGCACTCTTCAGGTTCCCCAACTTACTGTGCAATCCTCTGCTACCTTTCTGTTACTGCTCCGCGTGACAAAAATACACACACTGTCGCAGACAGTCATGAGGTACAGACACGTCATCCTTCCTTCCTTATGTTTTACAAAGTCTTTCATTGCATCTAGACGTGGCCATTTGTCGTTGACTGTTAATTAAAAAACATCATTATTAGACCTTTAGGAACATTTCTGATTCTTTATATATTTTATATTCTTTACTCCTTTTATTGTACTTTTATTGCGAAAGAGAAAAAATCTCTTAATATTGTTTTTGTCACTCATAGTAATTCTAATTCAGTTATATATTTTGTACCTCCATCATATTATTGATTCTGTAATAATGTTACCAAGCTATCTGATTTTATTGTTATTTGAAATGAGCTATTTTCATTATAGAATTTGTTCTAACTAACGCTGACGAGGGAAGCAGAAGCAGAAAACACTGAAAGCTGTCTGAATTTGCCTCATGGCTAAAGAAATGATTTATGGATTTTATTGAGTATATGAGTGAAATTTTTATTAACTAAAGGATTACATTTTAAAGTTAATATACAAAGAAAAAAAAAAAGCTCCCAAATAGAAAGACTTTGCTATATAATTCTAAGCTAAAGTGGGTGGGAAGAGGAAAGACTGGAGTCTTATTCCGAGTTATATTCTTTACTAGTTTCGCTACAAGCTTTTCCAAAATAATATTGCTAAAGGCCTAGAAAAGGCGTATATGTTTGGGGCATACCTTTCCGAGTGCAATGGAACTCATATGTTACACTGACAGTTGGAGAAATCGTTACACCAAAGACAGTCTCGGTCGCTAAACCACTTCACAATTTATGATAACGATTTTGATATACTGAGAAAGGTCAATAAAATAAAGAAATTATGATAAAAAGAGAAAGTCATTGATAACCTCAAAACCAGAAGCTGCTCTAAGGAGAGTTGTGACCATAGGAGTAGAAAAAATAAACTGTAAATTCCCAGTAAATATTCATACACATTGATTATGAAAAAAATACAGAGAAGTGATTTGTTTGAATATGACCATATATTTGGGTATTTGTGTCCATGTACATATGTATGTATCAATGAATGATTGGGTGGATATGTATGTGTATGTATTCATGGATGTGTATATGTATATGTATATATATATGTATATGTATATGTATATGTATATGTATATGTATATGTATATGTATATGTATATGTATATGTATATGTATATGTATATGTATATGTATATGTATATGTATATGTATATGTATATGTATATGTATATGTATATGTATATGTATATGTACATGTATATGTACATGTATATGTATATGTATATATTTATGCATATGTATATGTATATGTATATGTATATGTATATGTATATGTATATGTATATGTATATGTATATGTATATGTATATGTATATGTAAGTGCATGTGCATGTGCATGTACAGTGTATGTATATGTGTATGTGTATGTGTATATGTATGTGTATGTGTATGTGTATGTGTATGTGTATGTGTATGTGTATGTGTATGTGTATGTGTATGCGTATGTGTATGTGTATGTGTATATGTATATGTATGTGTATGTGCATGTGCATGTATATGTGTATGTGTATGTGTATGTGTATGTGTATGTGTATGTGTATGTGTATGTGTATGTGTATGTGTATGTGTATGTGTATGTGTATGTGTATGTGTATGTGTATGTGTATGTGTATCTGTACGTGTACAGGTACGGGTACGGGTACGGGTACGGGTACGGGTACGGGTACGGGTACGGGTACGGGTACGGGTACGGGTACGGGTACGGGTACGGGTACGGGTACGGGTACGTGTATGTGTATGTGTATGTGCATGTGTATGTGTATGTGCATGTGTATGTGTATGTGTATGTGTATGTATATGTGTATGTGTATGTGTATGTGTATGTGTATGTGTATGTGTATGTGTATGTGTATGTGTATGTGTATGTGTATGTGTATGTGTATGTGTATGTGTATGTGTATGTGTATGTGTATGTGTATATGTATGTTTATGTGTATGTGTATGTGTATGTGTATGTGTATGTGTATGTGTATATGTATGTGTATGTGTATGTGTATGTGTATATGCATGTGTATCTGTATCTGTAGGTGCATGTGTATATGTACCCAAAACATATACATGTTTGGAACCTGGGTGGAAAAAGGTAAGAATCATCTATATACAAAGGACGGGGTGTACTTATCACCCAGAAGATTTCAGCTCCTTGCTGAATCTCTTGAGGGAGAAATAAGTATCCTGCAATTTTTTTTTTCTGGTAGATTACGTGGGAGTGAGGGGGGGGGCGAGTATCGGAATATAGTTTAAGCAATAAAAACAGGTTAGTGAGGGACTGTGAAAAAGCGTAACAATAATAAAAAACTGATTTACTGCGAGGTAAAGCACACGTAGAGAGATTTGATATTATAGCTATTACTGAATCGTGAATCAATATGGCTGATAGATATTTCCTTCCAGAAATCGAGATAGATGGATATATATATATATATATATATATATATATATATATATATATATATATAGTTGTATATACAGATATAATATATATTTATATATATATATATATAACATATATATTTAAACATATATATATATATATAATTTTCAACAAGAATAGGGTTAGCAGGAGTGGGGAGGAGTAGTAAAGTTGTTAAAAATACAATAAATTGTATTGTCAATAATTCGATCAAGGAAGAGGATAGTATGGAATCTATTTGGGTGGAGATTATAGGCAAGAATAAGAAACTTATTATTGGCGTCCTATATATACTTCCTAACCGCATTGAACAGACTGATCCCCTGATTCATGAAATTCGCAGGCGTCCCAGTATAAAAACTTTGAGATCGTGGGAGATTTTAATTACAGAAAAATTGACTGGGAGATTTGAGTAGTAGATCATGAAGCGAAAATTTTCTTAGATGTAGTGCAGGATAATTTCCCAAAACAAATGATTACCGATACTACGAGGAGTGAGAATACTCTAGACTTACTTTTAACTAATAATAATGAGCACCCAACGAGTAACGTTAAAGTGGGATATAGTCTAGGCTCTAGCGATCCTCAAGAAATATGATTTAATATGATTTGG
>NW_027467746.1:225000-227500 GCF_046742065.1 Oratosquilla oratoria
GTAGGTTGCAGTATTTGCCTGGTTGTGTTGGTTTTGACATGGTGGGTGGTCTAGGGGTGGGTGGGAGTTGTTTGGTTTGCTGTTGAGCTCTACATTGGGAATCAGTGTGGGAGGTACCATGAATTGAGCAAGGGGTAGCGCGGTGTTGTACCTGTGGGTGTTGGTATTGTTGCGCTCTACACTGAGAATCAGTGTGGGAGGTAGTTCCATGAATTGAGCAAGGGGTGGCGCGGTGTTGTATATGTGGGTGTTGGTATTGTTGCGCTCTACACTGAGAATCAGTGTGGGAAGTAGTTCCATGAACTGAGCAAGGGGTAGCGCGGTGTTGTGCTTGCATTTGTTGTTTCTGTATGCAGTCTCTGGTGTTGTGACTTGTTGAAAGATGGTAGGAACACCAGTTAGATGGTTGCGCTAGATTGGGGCTAGGGGGCTGTTGTGACTGAAGGCTATTTAGTCTAGCAAAATGGTGCTGGTCAGAGAGGGAGATGTTGCAAGCGTTGGTGATGTCTAAGATGTAAGTATAAGCTAATGGGTTACTAGTGTTTAAATCCCTTTTTGCGGCTTCTCTTTGGCACTTTGGAGGGAGTTGGGAAAGATAGAGACCTATCTCTAGTAATGAGCATAGGTTTTCCAAGGTCATTACCTTTTTACCTGTGGTGGTGTCTGTGTAAGTCCATGGGCTATTGTTGTACAGATTTTCCCTAATTTCTTTAATTGTGTTTGCAACATTATCTTTAACGTTGCTTTGTTTTTGAACTCTAGTATTATTTAGAAATGTGAGGATAAAGCTAATGTTGTTTGTTTGTTTGCTTTGAAAGACATTTAACAGATGTTGCTTATAATTGCTATATGTGATCCCTGTGGCTATCAAACTATCTAGCATCCGAGCCGTGGACCTATGTTCGTCCGATGCTTCTATTTTCTGGCGGCATAGATTTATCTTATCTAAGTCAGAGTAGTTTGGGTTTTTAGAAAAGAAAAGATCACATGCTGTCAGGAAGTCTGTGATGGAGAGTCCGCTAGCTTGAGAGAAGGTTTGAATTTCTGTTAGAGGGGTAATGGTTTGATAGTTATTAATTATTGTAGGGTGAAGTTGTGGGTTAGGATGTTGTGATGGGTTTGGGGCAAGGTTAGGTGGTGGTTGGGGGTGTGGTGTGGAGGTGGGTTGACCAGATGGGAAGTTGGGAGAAGGGAAGGCAAAGTTCTCGTATGCATGGTTTGTGGGGTTTAGGGATTGTTGCAGGGGAATCTGGGGGGTTGGGATGTGGGGGTTGTTGTTGTTGAGGGTTTAGTTGGTGAGGGTCGACATGAGAGGGAATTTGGGGTTGCGGAGAGGTGTGGGGTTGTTGTTGTTGAGGGTCTAGGTGAGGGGGAATTTAGGGTTGTGATGGAGTGTGGGGGGTTGTTGTTGAGGATCTAGTTGAGGTATAGGTAGGTAGTAGGATAGTTGGTAGATATAAGAGTTCAGTGGTGTGCAATTACCTCCAGGTGAGGATATTTGCGGGGAGGTGCATCATTGACGTTCTCGTGAAAAGGGAGAGAAGGCGAGTATCAGGGAGGTTGGTTTTGATTGGTGAGGGGAGGATTATCAATATTATCAAGTATTGTGAGGGGTTGATATATTATTTACCTTGTTTAGAAGTGGTTAGGTAATTTGGAGTCGGTGATGACGACGTACGTATAGTGCACTGGGTTGACTGGGTCTTGACTAAAGTCGTGTGGTGTAGGTGCAGTGGTCAGCACGTATCGTTCTCGGGTGAGGACGGAGGGAGTGAAGGGAAGTGACTGGACACGGCGCTGTGTAGAGAGAAGAGGCTCTTGAAGGGCAGTCAGAACTTGTTATTGGTGATACGGGATATATTGTTGGGAGCTCACTGCCACCAGGTGGTTTGAAATCTAAAGTTCTAAACTTCACCACCGATTCGAAGACTGTGATGGTTTGAGTTGGTATCGCCGTCTCGAAGGAAGCGGTTGGTGGAGGGAGATGTATAGGGTTGCGTGTGTGTGACGAGATCTTTGCGGTGAGGAGGCCTTGATATCCTTACTTCTGGTAGGCGTGGCTTGAATAGCTGACGATTTTATTCGGTTTTCTTCTCTTGAGACGTGGGAGCGAAAACCGCTGCCGCCATTTAATGTATCCTCAACCGGTGTTGAGTGATTACACAAGACAGAACTTAAGGCGGGAACACCAAACTCAATGCAACACCTTTTTTGTTTATTAAATATGTTCACTTCTTCACAAATTCTTCTATATTTTACACAATGTCAATCACTTCTTCAAATATGGGTAAATATTTGATAACTTAAACACTATCATTTTGTTTATGTCTATCTGTCAAGATATTAGTTCCAAGCTATCTGAATATCACTCTGTTTCTATACCACAGTGCACTATTTTAATGTCTCTGTACGCATCACCGGACCGACCGCTCCTGGTCTGGAGCATCGACTTTTTGTTCGTCGGAAGTCCTGACACAGCAAAATAGGAGGTGCTAGTAAA
>NW_027467746.1:232500-235000 GCF_046742065.1 Oratosquilla oratoria
GTCATCCCTGCACCCTGCCCACCGCCCTGGGTCAGAAGCAGTGTCGCAAGACACAGTACATCCACAGCAAGGCCGCTTCATTTAATCGGCGACCCCCCCTCTCCGTCCCCCTTTGCATATAAGGCGAGGACGGGGAGAAATCCCTTCGGGCTGCGTCAAAATTTACTCACACATACTACCCCACCCCCCACCCCCCCGCCCATTCCTCCTCATGCAGTCACAACATCATCCATATACAACCATTCTCCACTCACCTCTGTCTTCCGTCCTCTCCCTTCCTTCCTCAACAGACATTCCCCTCTTCCCCAAAGCCCCCTTCACCCCATCCATCCACCTCATCCTAGGACGTCCCCTCATGTTCACTCCCTCCACATCTGCCTTCCATACCTCCTTTACTAGTCTTTCTTCACTCATTCTTTCCATGTGTCCAAACCATCCTAATATTCTTTCATCAACCCTATCTCCCAAATCCTTTTTCACCCCTGTTCTCCTCCTCACCTCCTCATTTCTCACTCTATCTAGCCTAGTAACCCCCACCATACTTCTCAGACACCTCATCTCAAACACATTCAAACTCCTTCTCTCTTCTTCTCTTATGTTCCACGTTTCTGCCCCATACAGTGCTGTTGGCACAATCACTCCTTCATACAGTCTCCTCTTCGCATCCATTCCCAAATGTCTATTTCTCATTACACTCTTTAAACCACCAAGGCATTTACTCGCTTCTCTCAATCTACATTCTACCTCCACCTTCACTCCACCTTTTCCTGCTACACTTGCACCCAAGTATCTAAAACTATCCACTTCCTCCAGTCGCTCTCCCTTAATGTTCACTTCCAGTCTACTGCCACTTTCACCCCTTGTACATCTCATCACCTTATTTTTACCCACATTTATCTTTAACTTTCTTCTATCACATACTCTCCCAAACTCTGCCACCAGCTTCCTCAATCCCTCCTCTGACCCTGCCACAAGCGCAGTGTCGTCCGCAAACAACAGCTGGCTCACCTCCCACTTTTCTCCATTTTCTTTAACCATCTCCAATCCCTGACTCACTACCCTAGCATTCACCTCTCGCACCACCCCATCCATGTATAAGTTGAACAGCCAGGGCGACATAACGCATCCTTGACGAAGTCCCACCTTTACTTCAAACCACTCACTCTCTCCATTTCTAATCCTAACACATGCTCTACTACTCACATAAAAACTCTTGACAGCTCCCAAAAGCTTTCCTCCTATCCCATAAATTTGCATAACCTCCCACAGTGCCTTTCTGTCTACCCTATCATAAGCCTTTTCCAGATCCATAAAAGCCCAAAAAACATCCTTCCCCTTTCCTATAGCTTTCTCACATATCTGTCTTACCACAAAGATCTGATCTACACAACCTCTACCCGTCCTAAATCCACACTGTTCCTCACCAATTACTCCTTCTGTTCCTCTCCTAATCCTCTCAATTAAGATTCTCCCATAAGCCTTCCCTACTACACTCAACAGGCTAATCCCTCTGAAATTACTACATTCACACTTGTCCCCTTTTCCCTTGTAAAGAGGAACTATACAGGCACTACTCCAGTCCTCCGGTACTCTACCCTGTCTCCAGCAAACATTAAATAACCTCACCAACCAGTCCACCATCACTGAACCTCCCTTTTTCAGACATTCTGCATGACATCCATCCAGACCAGGTGCCTTACCTGCTTTCATCTTCTTTACAACTGCCTTCACCTCATCCTTCCTTATTTCTCCTCCATTCTCCTCACTCATCACTCTCATTTTCTTCGTATTTCCCACTGCAGCTATCTTTCCTTCCCTATCCTCCTTCACATTCAGCAACTCCCTAAAATATTCTGCCCATCTTCCCCTCACTGCCATCTCTTCCATTATCAACTCTCCATCTGTACCTTTTACCTTTTCTTCCCTACTTGATTCGCCTCCTCTTCCTCTCTTAATTTCTTTCCAAAACATCTTTTTATTACTTTCAAAATTTTCTGTCATACTCCTACCCCATTTCACATCTGCTCTCCTCTTTGCCTCCTTTACCTTTTGCTTTACTTCTCTTTTCTTTTCTTTGTACGTCTCATATGACTCCCCTGTCCTCTTTTGTAACCAAACTGTGAATGCTCGCTTCTTCTCTTCTACAACCTTCTTTATTTCCTCATCCCACCATTCACTACCCTTTCTTCTATTTCCCCCTGTCCTTCTTGTTCCACACACCATCCTTGCACACTTTAAGACTCCCTCCTTGAACCATCCCCATTCCTCCTCCACACCCATCTCTGCTCTATCCTTTACTCCCCCCCACTCCTCCTTCAGCTTCTTTTCGTACTCCTTCTCCTTTTCCTTTTCATTCAAGGAGTTCACTCTAAGAACCTCCCTACCTTTTGTCCCTTTCCTCCTTCTCCATCTATCCTCCACTCTCAGCTTACCTTCCACCAAAAAATGATCTGATATTCCCCCACCCTCTCCCCTTAGCACATGTACATCCTTAACTCTT
>NW_027467746.1:240000-255000 GCF_046742065.1 Oratosquilla oratoria
CGTTGTAACAGCTCAAACCCATCCATCATATTCCATACACTCATTTAACCTATATCAAGCGTCTAACATATTCGCACAATTTGGAAAACATATTTCTCGTGTTACAGCGTTATTTCTAAACTATGTTTTGCTAATTTCCCTAGTACAACAAAATCTATTTTGTTTAAAACCATTGTTTTTTGCTCTATTACCAATGCTTCAATTTAATACTCGATCAATATTAACGTTATTAATGCCCCTGGGCCATCTACATACATCTATCGTATTCCCCTTAGGTGTATATTTTCATAAGTGCAAATTGAGCTTATTGATCTTTCCTAATAGAGGTGACTTCTGATATTGTTAGTAATTTTGCGATTCTACTCTGAGCTCCTTTTGATGTTGAATGCCCATCCTAAATATGGAGATGAAAATTGTATTTTGTAAACTTAATGAGGCCTAACTAACGCATGATATATTTTCATTATGCAGTCTTATTTTTCATAGACATATCTACTTGACTTTTTCTAACTGGTATTTATTGCCCTCTTGACATTAGACCGTTATTAATTAGAATAGATAGTCACTTTAGTATTTTGCTTAGGTGTTTATCTAAACGAATCTTAAAGCCTCGAACTGAACTCCATTGCACTGGCTCTCAGGCAGTTTATTTCATTGATTAACTACATGGTTGGCGACGTTGTTTCTACTCACTTACAAATCAAATCTATTTCCTGACAGTCTGAGACCCTTATTTCTTATCGGATTCTCATTCAGTGTGAACATTTTATCACTTTTGATGTTGTCACTTCGTTTGAGAATCTTAAAGACCTGCATCAAGTCACCTCTGAGTCTACGGTTTCTTAGGGAAAACAAATTCATATGTTTTAGTCGATTTTCGTATGATTTATCTTTTATATTTGAAATCAGTTTTGTGGCTCGCCGTTGTACTTTTTCCAATCTGTCAATGTCTTCAATGGGATTCGGTGACCATACGGAAGTAGCATATTGCAAATGTGGACAAACTAACGATTTATATAGCTTGTCAAAAGATCGCGCAATCAGTCCTAGAATCTTATTTGCTTTCTCAGAGGCTGAAATACACTGCTTAGATAATTTGATATCATTACTGATAATTACGCCGAGGTTCTTTTCACTATCCACTTTTTTTAACCAATTTCCAAATAACTTGCAATCGTACTTACTATTATTTTTACCATGTGCATAACCTTGCATTTACTTGTGCTAAATTTCACTTTTCAGACCATTGCTGTAATTTATCTAAATTTTCTTGAATATCTAACTGATTTAAATGTTCATTTACCATTCCGCACATTTTTGCATCATCAGCAAATTTGGAGACAATAGAGTCCGTGGTCTATATCATTTATGTATACTATGAATAGAAGTGGCCTATGAACGGAACACTGAGGAACTCCACTCGTAACATTTTTCCATCTATCCTCTACTTTAATCGATCTGCCAAATATTTATATCATCTCCAAATTAGTAATACACATTTTAAGATTAATAATGTAGTTAAAACAATAGACCCAGTATTGAGCCCAGTTGTACCCGGATAGTTACGTCTGCACGATCGAACTTTTCTTAATTGATGCTACCCTCTATTTCCCAACTCCAAACTACTCTTTAACCCATCTACTGTAAGTACATCTTCCATGACATACGTTTCAATTGATCTCTTGTGAAGTTTTTTGTCAAGGGGGTTATAGAAAATAATAAATACGCTGTATCATATTCATTACCATTGCCTATACGCTCAGAAGGCTAAAAGTAAAATTATAGTAAATTCGAGAGGCTTGAGAACTTATCTAAAATCTGGTCTGTGAAAGAAATATCAGTTGATATTTCTTTTATTTGCCTGTAATTTGACTTTTAATTTCATCTTCTTATTTTTAGATATTGACTCCACATAAAGCCATTTTCAAGATTTATTGACTAATCCTGATTTTATTTTTTTTAAATGACGTGCAGTGTTTCTCCAAAGCAGACGAAAACGTTATTGGTACCTGGTGAGTTATGAGATTTTAATACATGAAATTTATTAACGAATCCTCTAACGTAATATTTATTCCACTAAGTATTGTCTGGACTACCAATGAAAATATATCTCACTTCCGGAATATACTCCAAGTTTTCACTACCCATAATCATCATATAATCACGAGCACATTTTACTGTCATTATCTCTGATGTGATCATCTTGTACCTCAAGTTGTCCTACTTTTCCTTTCATCTCATTTTGATACTGTTTATAAGTGTGGGCTTCCATATTCACTACTTTGTTTCCGACAACGACACGATTTCGTAATCGTGGCGTTGTCGTGAATGGTCCTCTGATGGTTTTCATCATGAATTATCAATCGATGAAAACCATCACGAAAAATACGCACGACAATACCACGATTGCGAGATTTTGGCGTTGTTGGAGACAAAGTCATGACATGACTGTAAACCCACACTTGGAAACATTTGAATTAACTTTGGTCTTCCCAGTAGTTTTTATTTATATTTATATCTTCCCTAATATAGGTCATGACCCCTCCTTTTCTGTGATTGATACGATCTGTGTTATAGAATACTTATTTTGATACTGATTGTAAGAAACACTTTAATTATTTTTGGCATCCCAAGTAGTTTTAATTTAAATTTATCTTCATTACTATGATACGTGTTTTCAACATATACAATACGCTTATTGAAAAAAAGATATTCAAATTTGTTTCTATCTAATTTGGTCCAAATTTTAATAACATAAGTACTTAAATTATTGCAATTGCCCATAAGTAATAAATTTTATTCCTTACATTTTGGTTATTTGTACAGTAAATTCTAATGAAATATTTGAATACTAGAAAAATATATGAATTTCTTTCTTGATGTAAATTTGTTGTAAATTCTTTTATTTCTCCTTATCTTAACCTCTATTTGCTAACCATTTATCATATTTTCCTGACACAATTAATATTTTTATATGACAAAACCCTATAAATCTATCATCTACCACTCCTGCTATTGCTATCACACATTTTCTAGATAAATGGGCACCGTTCCTTGCAAACAACAACCCCACAAGTCCACAAATGTAGTCTCTTTTTTCTTACAGTCCCTCTATTCTGAAATTGAACTCAATGGGCTTTGAAGATGACTCCTTCACATGTCCCCACCTTAGCAAAATCCCAAAGCTATATCTCTCCCTTTCTTCAGTTTAATATTTTCGTAATTACTTTATACTTTTTTAACCATCTCCCCACTTTGATGATTGTCTATATCTTCTGATGAGTGACAGCAAAAATTGAAACCTGCAAATACACTACAGCTGGTTTCTTATCTGACCCACACTCACCAAACAATAGAGAAAATGTTTAGTGGTCAACCAGGCTAGCCGTATGGAACTTAACATTATTCTTTCTAGAGCAGACTACACACCACTAACTATCTCCACCTACACAATCACAAACTTCCTTACCACCAATTCTTGAAAAAAAAAAAAAATCAAAGGTCTTCTAAACTCATGACCTCACTCTCTTAATAAGTCAGTCCGCCACATCACATTATACAAACCTAGCCAATGCAGTCTGTACTGGATTTGCATTCACTCCTGTTCCCGTCTCCTTTACTCCTCTTACCTTACATAAGAACATAAGAATGAAGGAGACTACAAGAGACCATAAGGGCTACACTAGGCAGATCCGTATCTATTACCGCCTGTCATCCCCATCCATAAAGTTGTCTTATCGTTTCTTAAAACAACTGATAGTTTCAGCGCTTACTACATAGTTATTAAGTTTATTCCATTCGTCGACCACCCTATTAGTAAAACAATTCTTGCCTATTTCCTTCTTAAATCTAAATTTGTCCAGTTTATAACCATTAATGTCAGTCCTGCCCTGTTGTTTTAATATGATGACCTTGTTTGCATCACCCTTATTAAAGCCTTTGATCCACTTGAACACCTCTATTAGATCACCCCGCACTCTGCGTCTTTCCAGAGAGTGTAAGTTAAGGTGCCTAAGCCTCTCTTCGTAAGGTAAATTTCTGAGTCCATGTATCATTTTGGTAATTTTTTCCTGTACCGATTCTAGTGAATTGATATCCATTCTGTAGGACGGAGACCAAAACTGTATCGCATAGTCAAGGATGGGTCTAACCATCGCAAGATAGAGTTTAGTAATTACCTGTGCACTTCTATTCGTTACCGTCCTAGCAATGAAACCTAATGTTTTGTTAGCTTTATTCCTGGCGCTAATGCACTGTTTCCTGGTTTTAAAGTCTGGACTCACTGAAACTCCCAAGTCTCTCTCGCACTCAGTTTTCTCTAAAAGTATGTTATCTAAGCTTAATCTATTTTTGGGGTTGTGTATCCTTACGTTTAACACGCTACAATTAGATATATTGAAGTTCATTTGCCATTTCACCGACCATGTTAACAATTTGTTAAGATCATCCTGCAGAATCTCTGCGTCGTCTCCTGACCTAATTAGGCGTCCTATTTTAGTTTCGTCCGCAAACTTACTAACATCACTATTTATCCCGTCGTCTAAGTAGTTTATATACATAATGAACAACAAGGGACCCAAAACCGAGCCCTGGGGGACTCCACTAGTAACGTTGCCCCACCTAGATTTTACTCCATTTATGGTGACCCGCTGTTTTCTGTTACTAATCCAAACTCTAATCCATTCTAACACTTTTCCTCTTATGCTATGGGCTTTAATTTTATTTAGTAGTCTCTGGTGTGGCACCTTGTCAAACGCCTTATATACTTTAGTGTAAAAGGATAGAAATAGATTGACACAGGACTTACCCTTTGGAGAAACCATGCTGTGAATCACGAATTAAATTTAGTCTTCCGATGTGTCCTCTGACTCTATTTACTATTACTGATTCGAGCATTTTTCTTATAATCGATGTCAAACTGACTGGCCTGTAGTTGCATAGGGACGATCTATCTCCCTTTTTAAAAACAGAAACAGCGTTTGCTTGCCTCCAAGCAGTAGGCACAAAACCAGTGTCTACTGATTTATCAAATATTTCAGTTAACTGATCGCAGATTTCAAATTTACACTCCTTTAGCATTCTCGGAAGAATTTCGTCTGGACCCTGGTATTTTGTAGTTTTAAGTCTTTCAATCTGCTTGACTACTTCTACTTTGCTAATGCTGATATTAGATAGACTACTTTCTTCATCCCCTCTGAAAATCGGATCGCAGTCAAGTACTTTATCTAACTTCTCATTACTAAACACCGATGGAAAATAATTGTTAAACTCCTCACTCATTTTTTTCCGATTCTATCATGACATTTTCATCGTCTTTAATTGGTCCCATTCTTTCTTTATGTTTTGCTTTGTAGAGATGAAACAAACCCTTTGGGTTGGATCTTGCTTGACTAGCAACCTTAATTTCATAATTACGTTTTGCTGTACGTGTATTCCTTTTAACCAGCTTTGCCATTTCGTTATATCTTGATCTAAGGTGAGTTTCCCCGTTTTTTTTTTTTCGTAAAGTCCTCTTTTCATTCCGATCTCATGTTTCAATCTGTCCTTCATCCATTTGGGAGTATACTATTTTCACGTACTGACTTCAGGGGGATAAATGTATTTTGTACATTAATAATTGAATCACTGACCTGCCTATTGAGCCCTCGCTCCTAAATGACCTGACCCAAGGTATGCATATTACCCTCCGTGACCCTACCCCTGGCCATGACCTGACCCCCGGTCACGCACTGAGACTCGAGAATGTCCGAAACGTCCGCAACGTCGGTATGACATTTCATATTCAATTTAAAATAGGTTTTTATATTGTCAAAGTTTGCTCTTCTGAAGCCTGATACTTGGACGTTATTAGTACTTTTTAATTCTTCCCAAATAATATTAAATCTTATTTCTTTATAATGGCTAGAGCCTAGACTATCTCACACTTTTACGTTACTCACTAGGTGCTCATTATTAGTTAAGACTAAGTCCAGGGTACTTTCTCCCCTCGTACGGTCGGTATTCACTTATTTTAGGAAATTATCCTGCACCACACCTAGGAATTTCTTTGTTTCCTGTTCTCCTATTAAAGTTTCTCAGTCATATTTTCTATAATTAAAAACTCCTATGATCACAATTTTTTTGTACTGGCACGCTATGTGAAATTCATGAATCAGGGGATCAGTCTGTTCAATGCTGAGGCTAGGAGGTCTATACAAGACGCCAATAATAACTTTCTTATTCTTGCCTATAATCTCTACCCAAATGGATTTTGTACAGTCCTCTTCCTTAATCGAACTGTTGATAATATAGTTTATTGCATTCTTAACGAAAAGTGCTACACCTCCCCCACTTCTGCCAACCCTCTCCTTGTAATATATACAGTATATATATATATATATATATATATATATATATATATATATATATATTTGTGTGAGTCAATATATATATATATATATATACATATATATATATATACATACATATATATATATATATATATATATATATATATATATATATATATTCGATTTCGATTTCCAGAAGGAAATGTTTATCAGCCATGTTGATCCAGGACTCAGTAATAGCTATAATATCGAAATTCTCTACGCATGCTTTCCCTCGCAGCAAATAAATTTTGTTAATTATTCTTTTGCTATTTGTATAGTAAACTTTAAGTTCATCTTCCCTCTCTAAGTTTTTTTCTATTGCCTAAACTATATTCCGATACTTCCACCCTACTCCCACGTAATCTACAAAAAAAAAAAAAAAATGTAGGATCCCTACTTCTCGCTCAAGGGATTCAGCAAGGAGCCGAAATCCTCTGGGCGACAGGTGTACCCCGTCCCTTGTGTATAGATGATTCCTACCGTAAAAGCGGTCTCAGTTGTCGACAAATGCCCATTCATTGGCCTTACAATGTTTTGCCAGCCTGCAATTCATTACGATAGCTCTGGAACGCCACATGCCTCCAACTCTACGCCTTGGAAGGATTCCACATACAACAGGAACATCTCCCCTATTTCTAATCTTATCTAGCACATCCCGGAACCGCGCAAACAATTCCTCACTCCCTAAGCTACCTATATCATTGCCCCCGGCATTTAAGCAAACTACAGGGTCCTTACCCTTCCCTACTAAACACTCTTCAATCTTATCTCTAATATTTCCTATCCCCGCGCCGGGGAAACACACCTGCGTCCTATGTTTTCTATCTTTATCGCAGAAAGCCCTGTCTAAGTACTTCACTTGACTGTCTCCTACAACCAAAAAATTATCTGTGGGCAGGGATCCAGTGTCTGCCCTTCCCTTCTTCTCTCGAATTTCATTTTTTTCTTCTTCCTGCAGATTCGATAGAACTTGAAACGAGTTCTTGCAAACGAGTGGGGCTGGTGAGGACTTTTTTTCCACTATTTCGCATCTTGTTTATCGCCGTTTTCCATCCAAGCTTATAGCTACTTTTGTCCTCCGTATTTTGGGCCTTCGAGCAGAGAGCTCCATTCTCCTCTTTAAGGTACGTTACAGCATCCTCCAAGGCTTCAATTCTACTAAGTAGTGATTGTACCTCATCGGCGCTGAACATGGTAACACAACCACTCACCATATCATTAATTGAACCAGCTACTCCGTTGACCTGACTTGAGTGACGACTACTGCTTGATCTTGTGTCTTTATTGTTCACCAACATCTCAATAAATTCATATGTCATATTCATACTTTCTACTTCATTTTTTTGTTCATAAATGAATCAATAAATGAATAAATCAAAAAATGAATAGACGAACGAATGAAGACAGTGTCCAACCTATCATTTATCAAAATATCGAAAAAACTTTAGTTTATATATAAATATTTGTTTAGATAGCTAGTTATTAGTTTAGTTACTGCAATTATCCAAACCACTTTTGAATGACATTTCTAAAGTACACTCAATTTTATTTCCTTTTTGAACGCAAACTTTCGTGTATGTGTATGTAACTCGAGCATACAAATATATAAGAAAAGTTGCGCTCAACTTATATCTCTCTTGATGGTGTAATGGCTTAAGTCAAGGCTGCACTGGTCACGTGCGGACCGTAGGTTCGAGTCCTCGGTCGATCCACGTTTCAATTTCTGCATTGGCTCCACGGTTCTTCCGATGTTGATGGCTTAGAATTAAAGTGCATTATGGTTGATAATTTTTGTTTTTTTTATTCATTTTATTTTATTCTATTTGTCTGGATATTTATCTTTCTATTATCTCATATTATAAGTTATCTTATGGCACTATTTAGGATTCCCACATTTTTACACCACTCACTTCACTTACACTGTTACACCCTCGGTCAACATTCCACACACACCGGAGCTGTTTTATAATAACATCACAAAAAAAAAAAAATCATACTGTATTATAACTATTGTTCATTGTACAAAAAATTATAAACCATTGTACAACCAAACGGAACCCACCTCCAAGGAGGGAACGCGATCCTACTCAGACTATGTATACCGCCAGCTTCACTCCAGAGTCACATTCCTCTGAAGAACCATAGAGCGAAACCGGTCAGGAATAAACTCAGGAACTCGGAACTAGACCCGTGACTTCTTTTTCCACCTTCATCATATATATGTATATATATATATATATATGTGTATACATATATATGTATATACATATATACATTATATATATATATATATATATATTGATAAGTATTTTAGACAAATTATTTGGATGATGGAGAACATAAACACAGGGGAAGGCTCGGAACCCTAAACACTCTAACGTTTCGTTCGCGTAGAACTTCTTCAGAGAGTGTATGTAGAACTGCAATTGAAGTTTATGTACTAAATATAATTACCTTTTCGGACACTTGGGAAAGGTCGTTTTTCTGGCGTGTTTTAGAATTAAAATATTAGTTTGTTTAGCTAAATTGATAAACCCTCCTCGATGATTCGATGAATTATTAGTTGAAATATATGCTGATTCAACAATTCTTCTAGTGAATTTATCAAAACCTTTATGTAGCACTTCAGCTTCTCTCCAGTTTGGTAAATGATCGAATTTTTCCGCATGAACTACTAAAGAATTAGATGTCCTATGTGCTTTTATGTCGTTTTTATGTTCATAAATTCTTTTTTCTAATCCTCTTGACGATTCGCCAAAATAAGCCATTGAGCAACTATTGCACGGGATTTTGTATACGACGCTGTTTTCGGAATTGGTTCTCTTTTCGGAAGTCTTTATTAAATCACCTATCCTCTTGTTAGTTATTTTAGCTATGTTTATACCTGATTTTGTTAAATATTTGTCTATTATTGGTGACGTTCCTGAGCCAGGTCCTGATATAAAATTGGTATTATTTTTATCATTTCTCTCTTTCCGCGATTGTAAATATTTATTGCTTTTCTTTTTGTTCTTTTCAACATTCCCTCTGGATGTCCAAGTTTGTCAAAGGTTTTCATAATGTAATCAAATTCGCCTTCTAGGTATTCATTACTAAAGATTCGTAGTGCCCTGAGAAAAAATCCTATTACTATACCACTCTTTGTCCTATCATCATGTGCGTCGTATACAAAATCCCGTGCAATAGTTGCTCAATGGCTTATTTTGGCGAATCGTCAAGAGGATTAGAAAAAAGAATTTATGAACATAAAAACGACATAAAAGCACATAGGAAATCTAATTCTTTAGTAGTTCATGCGGAAAAATTCGATCATTTACCAAACTAGAGAGAAGCTGAAGTGCTACATAAAGGTTTTGATAAATTCACTAGAAGGATTATTGAATCAGCATATATTTCAACTAATAATTCATCGAATCATCGAGGAGGGTTTATCAATTTAGCTAAACAAACTAGTATTTTAATTTCCTTAAAAGTGGCAGTTTGCCGACAAGATTGACGAGATAAACACCATATGAGGACGGAGTCTTTATTTGTACGACGTTTCGCTTATTACAGCTTTTTCAAGTACAAGTTGAGATACAAATGCTTGAGATTAAATAAGGGGAAAGGGGGGAACGGGGAGAGAAAAGGGGGGGAAGGAAGAGGAGGAGGAGAAGGGGGGGGGGGAATTGAACACTGGGAAAGGATGAGAATGCTGGCCCAAACGCACAGCTACGATGTATGGTCTGCCCAAAACACACAAAAATTATATTCCAATGAGACCTATAACATCAGGGATAGGGAGTGCTCCCCACAGATTAGCAGGTACGTTGGCCAGATATCTGTCTCCCCTCCTGGGAACCATCAGTGGGTTCTATCTAGTAGGCAGACCATATATCCTAGCTGTGCGTGGGAGATGTGGCAACGATGTATGGTCTGCCCAAAACACACAAAAATTATATTCCAATGAGACCTATAACATCAGGGATAGGGAGTGCTCCCCACAGATTAGCAGGTACGTTGGCCAGATATCTGTCCCCCCTCCTGGTAACCATCAGTGGAGCTCATCTCAGACACTCAGGAGACCTACTAGACAGAATCCACTGATGATTCCCAGGAGGGGGGACAGATATCTGGCCTACGTACCTGCTAATCTGTGGGGAGCACTCCCTATCCCTGATGTTATAGGTCTCATTGGAATATCATTTTTGTGTGTTTTGGGCAGACCATACATCGTAGCTGTGCGTGGGAGATTTGGCAACGATGTATGGTCTGCCCAAAACACACAAAAATTATATTCCAATGAGACCTATAACATCAGGGATAGGGAGTGCTCCCCACAGATTAGCAGGTACGTTGGCCAGATATCTGTCCCCCCTCCTGGGAACCATCAGTGGAGCTCATCTCAGACACTCAGGGGACCTACTAGACAGAATCCGAGATATCTCCGCCAGAAACAAGAAGTTGGCCAGCCTGGACGTGAAAAGTCTCTTCACATGTGTCCCCTCGGATAAGGTAATACAGCTCCTTAGGGATAGAATCGAAAAGGAGAAAAATCGACTTTCCCCCCCCCCCCCAACCATTTTGTCGATTTGATCAAACTTTGTGTTGAATTTAATTATTTCAAATTCCAGGACAGTTTCTTCCACCAGAAATTTGGCATGGCTATGGGCTCTCCATTAAGTGCAGTCCTGGCCAATTTATTCATGGAATTTCTAGAAACAGGACCCTTTGCCACCATCGTTCCCGAGCATGTAACCTGGCTGCGATATGTGGACGATATCTTACTCGTCACACCAAGGCGTTTCAATCTTCAGCGCTTGCAGACGGCCTTAAACGAAGTGGAGCCCACCATTCAGTTTTCCCTAGAGGAAGAAATCCACGATTCTCTTCCTTTCCTGGACACACACATCTTTAAGTACGGTAACCAACTTGAATTCAAAGTGTATAGAAAGCCCACCAACAAAAATTATTTAATTCATTTCTACTCCCACCATGATAATAGGACCAAGAGAGGAGTAGTAATAGGCTTTTTCCTTAGGGCATTTAGGATATGTAGTGAAAAATACTTGGAAGAAGAGTGCAGGTTTATTAAAGAGACCTTTTTAACACTAAAATTTCCAGAATTTCTTTTAGATAATTGCAGACAGCAGGCCGCTAAGATTCGGGAAAGCCGTAGGCAGCAGGACAGCACAACAAGACGTCTCGTGTTGCCAACCGGCGACGTTGCCACCAACCTGACACGTCTTTTAAGAACCACCAACTTGGAAATAGTGTGCCAGACAAGCAGAACGATAAAAGACATCACGAAGACGGAAATTCACAACAACCAGACACCGGGCACCAAAGCCGGTGTTTATCGTATTCCGTGTTCAGGATGTGATAAAGTTTACATCGGAGAAACGTCACGCGACCTGAATACACGAATACGTGAACACCGTTACGACGTCAGGCATGATGTCACCACCAATGCATGTGTGACACATAGAAACAAGGAAAACCATCTTATGGACTGGAAGAATGCAGAGCTGCTGATACGGGAACCAGACAAAATCCACAGGAAGTGTTTAGAAGCAGCAATCATTCAAGGAACGAACACTATTGAACAAAACAGGGGCATGTTTAACATCTCGCCTCACAATATTCCCCTAATACCCATGGCCAGCAAAATATTAAATATCTAAACCACCCTTTGTGGACATTTCGCCCACGGATGTTTGGGCCAGCATTCTCATCCTTTCCCAGTGTCCAACCCCCCCCCCTTCTCCTCCTCCTCCTCCTCCTCTTCCTTCCCCCCTTTTCTCTCCCCGTTCCCTCCTTTCCCCTTATTTAATCTCAAGCATTTGTATCTCAACTTGTACTTGAAAAAGCTGTAATAAGCGAAACGTCGTACAAATAAAGACTCCGTCCTCATTACAAAGATTACAAAGGCGGAGCATGCCGACAGGAGACCTTTTGATCCATATCTAGGTCGGATGCGAAAAAAAATCATATTAATAATAAAACAATAAATAAAAAATATAATATTTTAAATAAAAAATAAGATACATAAATAAATGCATAGGTATAGTTAAATAATAAACAAACAGGTAAATAGTAAATAATAATAAATTGACATATAACTAATAATAAATGATAACCAGACAGACAAATAATAACAAAACAAAAACAAATAATATAAGATAAATTATAATCATTACAGCATCTTACTTAGGTATTTATCTAAATGATTCTTAAAGCTTCGAACTGAACTACATTGCACTACCTGTGCAGGAAGTTTATTCCATTCATTAACTACACGGTTGGCAAAGTTGTTTCTACCTACTTCCAAATTCAATCTATTTCCGGAGAGTTTGAGACCATTGTTTCTTGTCTGATTCTCATTCAATGTGAAAATTCGGTCACTTTTGATGTTGTCAATTCCCTTTAGAATTTTAAAGACCTGTATCAAGTCACCTCTGAGTCTACGCTTTTTTAGGGAAAACAGATTCATGTGTTTTAGTCGATTTTCGTATGATTTATTTTCTATATTTGGAATCAGTTTTGTGGCTCGCCGTTGTACTTTTTCCAGTCTGTCAATGTCTTTAATGAGATTCGGTGACCATACGGAAACAGCATATTCCAAATGTGGACGAACTAACGATTTATATAGCTTGTTAATGAGTGATGGACTTTTGAAATCAAAAGATCTCGCAATCAGTCCCAGAATCTTATTTGCTTTCTCAGAGGCTGAAATACACTGCTTGGATGATTTGAGGTCGTTACTGATAATTACGCCGAGATCTTTTTCACTATCCACTTTTTTTAACGAATTACCAAATAACTTGTAATCGTACTTACTGTTATTTTTACCTATGTGCATTACCTTGCATTTACTTGTGTTAAATTTCATTAGCCACTTTTCAGACCATTGCTGTAATTTATCTAAATCTACTTGAATATCTAATTGGTTTGAGTGATCATTTGCCACTCCGCACAGTTTTGTATCATCAGCAAATTTTGTAACAGTAGATTTTAGTACATGGTCTATATCATTTATATATACTATGATAAGAATTGGCCCAAGAACGGATCCCTGAGGAACTCCACTTACAACACTTTTCCATCCAGAAGTTTTTTCCTCATATGGTGTTTATCTCGTCAAGTATTTTAATTCTAAAACACGCCAGAAAAACGACCTTTCCCAAGTGTCCGAAAAGGTAATTAGATTTAGTACATAAACTTCAATTGCAGTTCTACATACACTCTCTGAAGAAGTTCTACGCGAACGAAACGTAAGAGTGTTTAGGGTTCCGAACCTTCCCCTGTGTTTATGTTCTCCATCATCCATATGTATATATATATATATATATATATATATTTATATATATACATATATATATATATATACATACCTATATATATATATATATATATATATACATAGATACATATATATATATGTCTATATATATATATATATATGTATATATATATGTATATATATATATACATATTACGGGAATGTAAAAATTCATAAGAATAACAATCTAATCAGACCCATAATTAGCCAGATCCCTACGCCCACTTATCAGATTGCTAAGAATTTAAATTAGTGGCTTACCTCATTCGTCCCAAGGGATTACAACTTGTCTTCTACTCAGCTTTCCTCCATCTCCTCCATAACTTTAACGTCGACGGGGTGATCGCTTCCTTAGACGTATAGTCTTTTTACGAACATCGATGTTGACCATACCATCAACTTTATCATTGACGAGATCTACCGTGCAGAAGATCCCCTAAAATTAGACATCCCGGAAACAGCCCTTTTGACTTTATTGGAGATGAGTACAAAGGAAGCACCTTTTCTCTGCCCGCGTGGGAGAAATTTACGGCAAATTGATAGAGTAGCGATGGGTTCACTCTTGTGGTTCTTTTCGCTAATTTCTTCATGTGGATGGTGAAACGTGAAGTTTTCCGTATTACAGACAAACCTGCTATTTACGCTAGATACATCGACGACATCTTTGTGAATGTGGCAAAGGAAGAAAACCTCTTCCCCCTCAGAGAAAGCAGTTTCCGGCATTAATTTCACAATCGAGTCCAGTGCTGACAGTAAACTTCCTATCCTCGATGTACTCGTAGCTCAGAACCAGACACATTTCAACACTTATGTATACACCAAACCCACCAACCCGGGCCTGTACCTAAATGGGAAAAGCGAGTGCCCCCAACGCTTTAAAGACTCTACCATCAACGCTTACATCAGAATGGCTCGCACCACTGCATCAGCTCTAAAAGTGCTAACCTAGAAATTGAAAGAGCCACACAAATCCTGGTAAATAATGGCTATCCCAACCAGGATATTTCCAAGGTCATCAAAAGGTAAATCAACAAATGGTACGACCAAGCTCCAGTCCTCCCCGATTCAGATAAAAGCATAAAATTATTCTACAAATCCTACATGACTATAGAGTACAAACTGAAGAGAAAATCATCAGGCAAATCATCAAACGTCATGTAAATCCTGCCAATCCTGTCGACCGGGTGGATTTCGTCATCTACTACAAAAACATGAAAACTTCGAATCTCCTTCTCAAAAATAACCCTTCCCCCGCTCTTTCTGAACTACAACGCAGTCATCTTGTGTATGAATTCTCTTGTAAACAAG
>NW_027467746.1:290000-307500 GCF_046742065.1 Oratosquilla oratoria
ACATTCTACTTGAGTTTAAACTAAAAAGAAAATATATATGGGAAAAATGAGAAATACAGAAAATGAAAACTGGTGTATAATAAAACGGACTTTAGATTACTTAGAAACTTCTTTAAAAATTTGAATTGGGAAAATTCTACAATAAAGAGACAAGTGGAAGAGAAATGAATTATTTTGAAAAAATCTACAACGAAGGAATGGATAAAATGTACCAACACAAAAACAGGAAAAGGTGTATATCAGTGCTGATTTGACAGAAGGTGTAGTGAGGCGAAAGATAAAAAAGATCAAGCTTAGAAAAGATGGAGAAAAGATAAAAAAATGGAAGATGGCAAATATATATCAATCTAAGGAATGAATGTGTAAAAGTGCGTAGGGAGGAAAAAAATATGAAAAGGCATAATAGAAAACTGTAAGGACCAACCAAAATTAATCTATAGATATGTGAACAGTAAACTAAAAAACAAACAGGAAATAGCAAAGTTACACCTAGAGAATATAGAATACACTAAAAATATAGAAATGGCTGAAGGTATGAACAAACACTTCAAGTTTGTTTTCACTAAAGAAAATATACAGCATGGGGGTGAGTGAAGTAAAGTGAAATCCCCGGCCCTAAGGGAAATTATTGTAGCAAGAAAATAAATAATGAACAAAATAATAAAACTTGATGTCAGGAAATTCCACGGCAGATATGGAATTGCAAACTGGATACTAAAAGAACATATAGATGAACTAATAGAAAAATAATATAAAGTAATAAGCTCCTCACTCAAAGAAGGAAAAATACCGGAATACTGGAAAAATGCCAATATACTCCCACATCATGTGGCCGGTGTAGGACGCGGTGACGGAGGGGGGCAAGGTGTACATAAAAAATCGGATGACCATGAGGGACCAGATGTCCGGGATGGGGCAAATGTCCATGAGGCCCTGAATATCAATGAAAAGTCAAAACTCAATACAAAAGATTACAAAGCGGAGCATGCCGGCAGGAGAACTTTTGGTCCATAACTAGGTCGAAAAAATTATAATAATGATAAATAAATATATTGATATAGATAACAATAAATAAAATAAATAATAGATGCGTAGGTATATTTAGATAATAAACAAACAGGTAAATAGTAATTAATAATAAATTGACATATAACTAATAATAAATGAGAATCAAGCAAATAATAATGAGCAGACAAAAGACAATAAAGCAAATAAACAAATAATATAAGATAAATAACAGTCATAACAGCATCTTGCTGCCCTGGCAAATCCTCTTTCGCGAATTGGCCACAGGAGGACGCTCCCGTGGCCGTCCCCTCCTAAGGTACAAAGACCAGCTGAAGGCCACCCTGAGGTCTACCACAATTGAGCCAGAGACCTGGGAAGCGGTCTCCAGTGGCCTCTTAATCTGGCGCAACACAATTCAGGCTGGAACGGAGAGGTTCGAGACCGTGCGAAAGGAGAGAGACGAGGGGAATCGTCAACTTAGAGGACTTCGTCTCGCCGCCTCTCGTCCTCCCCCGTCCATCCAGTGCCCGTCATGCCCCAGAAAGCTTTACACCAGAATTGAACTACACAGCATCTCAGACACTATAAATAGGAGGAAGCGTGGTGTCATCGGACTACGACTACGACGTCGACGACGACGAATAGAAGTGGCCCAAGAACGGAACACTGAGGAGCTTCCACTCGTAACATTTTTCCATCTAGAAGTTTTGTCATTTAAAGCGACTCTGTTTTCGATCATTCAACCAATTACTAGTCTAACGTAATAGGCTACGTGTCAATAAAGAACAAAATTGTAATGCAAGGCATGATGAAACTCAAAACGTTTCTTAAAACCATGTACTTTAATGCTCGTAGTATTAGGAACAAGTTCCAAGAAATCTAGACGTAATTAAAAAGCAAAAATCTCGATATGATAGGAATAATCGAAACATGGTTAATTGGTGGAGAGTTTGAAGCTTAATTTAATATTGCGGGAGCTAAACTTTCTTCAGGATAGAAACCATAAGAAAGGTGGGGTGTTCTGTTACATGTTAAAAGTAATGTCCATGCCTGTGATTTAGAAAAAGTGTATCAGGATTCATATGATACAGTAGTTTGTGGGTAGAATTAACTCAAACAAATAGACAAAAATTAATGTAGGTGTAATATATAGAACCAAAAACATTATCATTAGCAGACGACAAACTTTTGTTTCAAGAATGTCTAGTTTCTGCAACAGGGAGTTATTGATAATGGGTGACTTCAATTTTACTAGCATTGATTGGATGACCCTTGCACATAATCATAAGGTAATCCCTTGATAGATTTTCTCGGGGATAATTACTTAGTTCAGCATGTAAAAAGTGCCCATAGGACATGGAAATTTACTCAATCTATTGATCACTAGCCGCGAAAGCATGATAGCCGATGTAGAAGTTGGTGAAATTATTGCAAGTAGTGATCACAACTTAAAGTTGAACCTCTAAAATAAATTGTGTATCTGAAATACCCAATTTCAGTAAAGCTCAGTTCATATGACTACGTCAGGAGCATCAGCTTACAGATTGGGAAGCAAATTTATGCGAAAGACTTGTAGATCAGATGCGGGAAATATTTCAAAATACGCTTACTAAGATGACTCATACTTACATCCCGTTTAAGGACTACCTCCCCCCCCCCCCAATCAGGCTCGCCAAAAATGGTTTGATAAAGAAACTGAAAAAAAAAATGGCTAAAAAGAGACAGACAAGTGCTTGGGTGAACCTAATGACTATCAAAGTTATGTAGTAATACAGAGAGATTAAAAAAAAAAAAAAAAGACAAATACGAAATGAATATCACTAATTAATCCAAAAAGAATTTCAAAGAATTCTATAGTTACCTTTGAGATAAAAGTTGACTCTCTGCTAACAGTCAACTTGATTATTCAAAGGTGTGATATTTTGAACAACTATTTTAACTCAGTATTCGTAAACGAAACACCTGAAGGTGAACTCTAAACTGAAACCTGTGAAAAGTCTAAGGTGAACTTACTACGGTAAATATAACAAAATTAAACACCAGGGCCTGACGGTTGGCATCCAAGACTCTTAAAGGAAATGAAAAATAAGATTGTTGTTCCATTAGAAATTATTTTCAAGAAATCCATCATATTTGGAGATGTCCAAGAGAATGAAAGCTAGTTAACATTACTCCCATAAAAAATAATAATAATGATAATGTGATACAAAGAAACCAAATAACTACAGGCCTATAAGCTTGACTTCCATCATAGGAAAAATTTTGGAAACTATCATCAGAGATGCTATCGAACATCATTTAGAAAGTAACTGTTTGATAAATGATAGCCAGAATGGATTATGACGGAAACGTTCTTGAGTGACTAACTTACTGGAATTCTTTATCACAGTCATCTCGAATTATAACAAAATAAACAACACAAATTTACTATATGTAGACTTTGGAAAAGCTTTTGATACCGTCACTCACGAAAACCTACTTACTAAATTAGCTTCAAACGAAATAAGTGTTAGCCTATTAAATTGGACTAGTAATTGCTTAAATGATAAAAAACAGAGCGTTGTTTTAAATGGCAAAACTTCTAGATGGAAAAATGGTACGAGTGGAGTTCCTTAGTGTTCCGTTCTTGGGCCACTTCTATTTATAGTATATGTAAATTATATAGACCACGGACTAAATTCTATTGTCTCCAAATTAGTTGATGATACGAAAATGTGTGGAATGACAAATGATCACTTAAACCAACCAGATATTCAAGAAGATTTAGATAAACTACAGCAATGGTCTAAAAAGTTTCTAATAAGATTTAATACAAGTAAATGAAAGGTTATGCACATAGGTAAAAATAACAGTAAGTACGATTACAAGTTATTTGGAAATTCGTTAACAAAGCTGGAGAGTGAAAAGGATCTCGGCGTAATTATCAATAACGATCTCAAATCATCTAAGCACTGTATTTTAGCCTCTGAGAAAGGAAATAAAATTCTGGGACTGATTTCGCGATCTTTAGACTTCAAAAGTTCATCTCTCATTAACAAGCTTTATAAAACGTTAGTTCGCCCACATTTGGAATATGCTGTTTCTGTATGGTCACTGAATCTCATGAAGGACATTAACAGATTGGAAAAAGTACAACTGCGAGCCACGAAACTGATTCTAAATATAAAAAATAAACCATACAAAAACTGACTAAAGCATATGAATCTGTTTTCCCTAAAAAAAAAAAAAAAAAAAAAAAAAAAAAGTATACTCAGAGGTGACTTGATAAAGGTAAAAACATCAAAAGTGACAAAATTTTCACATTGAATGAGAATCCGACAAGAATTAATGGTCTCATACTGTCAATGAATATATTTAATTTGAAAGTGGATAGAAAAAACTTCACCAACCGTGTAGTTAATGAATGGAATAAACTTCCTGCATAGGCAGTGCAATTTAGTTCAGTTCGAAGCTTTAAGGCTCGTTTAGATTAGCACTTAAGCAAGATGCTGTAGTGCCTGTCATTTATTTTATATTATTTATTTATTTGTTTGTTATTATTTGTGTGCTTGTTTATTATATAATTAAACCTATGCATTTCTTTACTTTTTATTATTACTTATATCATTATTATGTTATTTATTTATCTATTCAGTTATTCATTTTTCATTATTATAATTTTCTTTTCTCATCCGACCTAGTTATGGACCATAAGGTCTTCTGTCGGCATCCCCCTCTTTTGTAATCCTTTGTAAGACCCAGCAAATTACAGACCGGCCTCCCTTACAAGTACTGTATCCAAAATTGGTCATATATATATATATATATATATATATATATATATATATATATATATATATATATATATATATATATACATATATATATATACATATATATATATATATATATATATATAATGAAACATAAATAAGATAAAATAGATGGACAAAACATCTGAAGGAAAACACTGCATTAAAGCCGAGACAATTTGGATTTAGACGTGGAAGATCATGTGACACAAATTTGATCTGTTTCTATTCATGACTAATAGATATAATACAAGAAAGGGATGGATGGGCTGATTGTGCTTTCTTAGATTTACAAAGAGTTTTTGATAAAATACTACACAAAAAATATATATGAAGAAAACTGAAAACCATAGGATGGATACAGGGAAAATGACTGAAATGGATGGAGGATTTCTTGCATGAAAGAAGAATGAAAGTTGTGCTCAGAAATGAGTTTTACTTGGGAAGAAGTGATTAGTGGTGTCCACAGGGAGCGGTATTGGCTACGATAATGTTTGCTATTTTTGTAAATGACATGTATGAGGGTGTAGAATTTTACATGAGCTTGTTTGCAGGTGACGCAAAACTGGTGAGGAAAGTAAGTACAGAAACGGACTCTGAGTCGCTACTGAGAGATCTAAACAGGGTTTGGGAATAGAGTCAGAAGTGGGAAATGGACTTCAACATAAAATAGTAGCATAATGAAAAAAATATATATATATATCGGAAAAGTATAAAATCGGTACAAAGGAAGTAAAGAAAGTGAATTTTGAAAAAGCCCTGGGAGTAATTATCACAAAAGACATGACTTCTAATAAACACACAAATAAACTTGTCGGAGGAACTTACAACTTACTAAGATCACACTGATAAGGCCAAGAGTGATGTATGCAGCGACAATATGGGCACCCAGTACTAAAAAGAACATAAAATTGAAAGAATCCAAAGAGAAATTACGAAGATGGCCCCAACAGTTTCAAAACTGTCATATGAGGATTGTCAAAGCTGGAATTACCGACTCTGGAACAAAGAGGAGAAAGAGGTGAGGTAGTGACCTTCTATAGAATCATGAGAGGCATGTAAATCCTTGATAGAGAAGACTTACTAAATTGGAACAAGAGAAACACAAGAGGACATGAAAAGAAACTCAAAAAGGACAGTTATAGAAGGTAAAAAATGTGCTGAGAGACTGCCAGTTCGGTTTTCAGCCGGAGTGCAATGCATGCATGATCACTCAATGGGTTCAAAGACCACCAGATGGTCGCCTTGGTAAGGCCATTTTGATTTGTAAGGGTGTAGAGAAATGGAAGCCAGAATCGGAGCAGAAAATCGATGTTACTACAGCCTAATAGAATTGTATAAAAAAAGGTCAATATCAAGAACAACAAAACTGAGACTGTACAACTCAATAGTGAGACCAGTCATACTGAACGGCTGCGAAACATAGGCCCTTACAAAACCTATGGAGAAGAAGTTTGAAGTTCTTGAAAATAAGATTTTACGGAGAATTTTAGGACCCGTGTATGACAACCAAATGCAAGAATGGAGAATAAGACACAACTGGAAAATTCGAGAACAAACAAAATAACCCCATATTAGAAATGTAATAAGATTAAAAAGATTGAAATGGGCAGGACATGCCACAAGGTTGTAAGAAGATAGAGGGCCGAAGAAAGTGCTCAATGTTGGAGTGCGTGGAAGACGACCACTTGGTCGACCTAGAAAAGACTGGAGGAGATGCGTTGATGAAGATGTGCAGATATGTAGAATAGCACCAAGAGAATGGAACACAGGACAGAAAGACATGGCGAGACACTTCAAAAGCGGTTATGGATCACCAAGTGGCCCGAAGACCAGCGGAGTGAGTGAGTGAAGTGTGTAGAGAAAACATTTGATACTCTTTGGCATGAAGACTTTAAGTATGAATTGTACCACTATTTTGATTTTCACTTGTCATTAACATGGCTGCTCTGCAACTACCTGGATGACAAGACAATAAGAATAAAGTGGCTGGGCTGATTGTTTCAACCTTTTCTGCCGAAGACTGGAGTGTCTCAGGGGTCAGTCCTTACTCGCATTCTACACCAGTGATTTCCAACCGGTGTGCCTCGGCACCAAAGAATGCCGTAAGATCAACCGAGGGTACCGCCAAAATTCAGGGCAAAAATAATTTTTGTATTACCAACTCTCACTCACTCTCTCTCTCCCCCCCTCCCCCCCTCCCTCTCTCCCTCTCTCTCTCTCTCTCTCTCTCTCTCTCTCTCTCTCTCTCTCTCTCTCTCTCTCTCTCTCTCTCTCTCTCTCTCTCTCTCTCTCTCTCTCTCTCTCTCTCTCTCTCTCTCTCTCTCTCTCTCTCTCTCTCTCTCTCTCTCTCTCTCTCTCTCTCTCTCTCTCTCTCTCTCTCTCTCTCTCTCTCTCTCTCTCTCTCTCTCTCTCCTCTCTCCTCTCTCTCTCTCTCTCTCTCTCTCTCTCTCTCTCTCTCTCTCTCTCTCTCTCTCTCTCTCTCTCTCTCTCTCTCTCTCTCTCTCTCTCTCTCTCTCTCTCTCTATCTCTCTCTCTCTCTCTCTCTCTCTCTCTCTCCTCTCTCTCTCTCTCTCTCTCTCTCTCTCTCTCTCTCTCTCTCTCTCTCTCTCTCTCTCTCTCTCTCTCTCTCTCTCTCTCTCTCTCTCTCTCTCTCTCTCTCTCTCTCTATATCTTCTCTCTCTCTCTCTATCTCTCTCTCTCTCTCTCTCTCTCTCTCTCTCTCTCTCTCTCTCTCTCTCTCTCTCTCTCTCTCTCTCTCTCTCTCTCTCTCTCTCTCTCTCTCTCTCTCTCTCTCTCTCTCTCTCTCTCTCTCTCTCTCTCTCTTCGGTAACCCAACGCCGACTAATACACATTGCACATAGCTCATAATTATTGGCTATGCTGCAGTACAGATTGGAGGTGTTGCCACTCTTTCTCCAAATTGTGCAACTACTCTGATTACTGCCACAATTATATTTTTGTATTGTCATTCATTTTTGTTCATTAAAGCAGCATTGGTGTAAAGATGAGTATTTTCATATTATCCAGGGACAAAATTTTGTTACACCGATGTTGAGCCAACAAAATACTGACAAACTAGAATTTAGATTTTCTAATAAGGGTACCGGGGACTTCTGAAAGGCTTGGCAAGGGTGCCTCAAGCCAGAAAAGGTTGGGAACCACTGCTCTACACGGTGTATTTACGAATGACCTGCCAGAACCGGCTTATCTACGCTACCAGGTTCATACTCTTTCGTATGTTGACAACACTAACCACATTAGCAGACACAAAACACCAAAGATACTTTACACGTAATGCATAACATACTAGACGGGGCACACACATGGGAGCAACAGAAGCTCATTAAGACCAGCGGGCTAAAATGCAAATTTGTATACTTCCGATGTAGAAAAATCAACAGAATCATGAATACTCCTTGTAAGATAAGCAACAAACACCCCAGCGAAATGCCATAATTATGTTCTGGGTAACACACTGTATAGTGACCTATGTTCGGCAGTCTTAAGAGCTTCAAAGCAGCAACAATAATCACCAAGCGTGTATTGTGATTAGCTCTAGTGAGGCCATTACTATGTCAGTCCCCAAGAGTAAGCAAGATGATATGCCCCATAAACAATTACTCTCATCAGAAGATTCATAATGACGCAGTCCGATTCATCATGGGTTCATGACGGAGTGACATCTGAATCTTAGAGTCTCTATATCTAACTGCCAATATCCATTAACACAAACACAAACTACACATGAGGCACCTAGAAAGACTGAACACCAAACATAGACACCTGATCCGGCACGTCATATCCAGACCTCACCTCATAGACTGTCAGCTGCACCTCTCTCCCGTGGGGTGTACACGAGAAATTGTGTATAACTTCTTTTCTCCCGTCTTCTCCCTTTTCTATGTCTGTTGTGCAAGGAAAAGAGAAGGGAGCTAAATTCGACTCACTTCTTGTAGGAAATATATGCACACTTCACACGGATGAAAATCACGCTCACATGCAGAGATACACATTTTTTCTACGACTAAGATTAATTTAATTCTTCTCACTACAAAAAATAAGTAAATAAATAAATAAATAAATAAATAAATAAATAAATAAATAAATAAATAAATAAATAAATAAATAAATAAATAAATAAATAAATAAATAAATAAATAAATAAATATATAAATAAATAAATAAATAAAAAACAATAAAAAAAATCCGTGTTTCTACCTTTATAATCGTCTTTGTCTCCAACCATTTTTCCCACTTTTGGTTGATTTAGATGCAAGACTGGGAGCTCAAGTCTGCCACATTCCTCCTGAACCACGATACAAGCAGTAAGAAATACCCCATAAAAGTACTCAGAGGCAATAGCCCACTATATATAGTGCTATAATTTAATTTTCCTACAGATTTTTCTTCCCCTCCTACAAAACCCGATCCGGGTGGTCTGTCCCAGGTAGTCCATAGTCCATAACATTGTTCGAACAAAAATATGTCCTCATACATAAGCATACAAACATTCTTGTTCTTCAACTAAAATTCACTTCATTTCTAGTTTTCTATCAGACGGCATCTTTTCATTTCAGTTTACTTCTCACTAAAAAAATAAGTCATTCTGCCTTTCTGTATATTTGTGTCTCCAACCATTTTTCCACTTTTGTATAGACGCGAGTTTCAATTGCTAAGTCTCCTGCCTCATGTATATAAGTATACAAAAAGAACTAAAACTAAATGTTACATTAATTGTAGGGTTAGTTTTTACAATAACATAATAATATAGTTAATTGTTTAATTGTATGAGTGTCCGCGCGCGCGCGCGCGTGTGTGTGTGTGTGTGTGTGTGTGTGTGTGTGTGTGTGTGTGTGTGTGTGTGTGTGTGTGTGTGTGTGTGTGTGTGTGTGTGTGTGTGTGTGTGTGTGTGTGTGTGTGTGTGTGTATGTGTTGGATCACGTGTGTGTGTGTGTTAGATCACGTGCTCGACGTGTAGAAATGCCATACGGCGTCCAAGCGTTCATTGTATGAGTGCATGCTTGTGCGATTGTCTCGGGGTACTGCCAGGGAAGGGTCTTAAGTTTCATTGTATGAGTGTGCGCGTGTGTGCGAGTGTGTGTGCAAGTGTGTGTGTGTGCGCGCGCACTCGCAATTGTTGAGATTATAAAACAGGTTTAGCATCTGCACGTGGCTGTAGAGGGTGAGGACCTCAATATATAAAGTCAACTTCCCCGACAAAACAGGTTTTATGCCCCTTCCGCTTGGATCACGTGTTCGACTTGTGATCGACAGCTACTACCTTTCTGGATGGGAGCTCAGAGGTCATATCATGTGACAATTGGTTTTCTTGACATGATTTATCATTTTTCAGTATACAAGTTATTTTTTTTTCTGACAGAATTTTTTTTTTCTATTGTTATGTGAGTATTCTTTTTTCTCTCTTTTTTCAGTATGTCATATTGATATTTATTTTGAGAGACATAATAGGATTTTTTGAGGTATAATCAAACTATAAGTTTACTTAGAATAAATTTTAGTAGAGTTAATTTTACAATAAATGGTAAATTGCAATAACATAATAATATAGTTAATCGATAAAAAAGGTATAAGTATACAAAAAAGTGCAAAAATTGTGACGTAATCTTCTTCTAATTACAGTCACCTCGAGCAAAACTTAAAAAGTTGTAACTTGTAAGAATGATGATGTTTGGCACACATTTCAATCAATAAGCACTCCAGTTATGGTTCTTATTTTGTTTTGTTTTAGATACGTTTGTGAAGTTATTGTGTTTTTTTATGTATATATATTTCATTTTACACTTTCATGGATAATGGTATACTACCTCCTACATTTTTTTTTTCATTTTATAATTTTTTCCTCACTCATCAGAGTGATGAGTGAGGAAAATGGCGTAGAAATAGGAAAGGATGAAGTGAAAGCAGCTGTTTAGATGATGAGAGCAGGTAAGGCACCTGGGTTGGATGGATGCCATGCAGAATGTCTGAAGAAAGGAGGTACAGTTATGGTGGACTGGCTGGTGAGGTTGTTTAATGATTGTTTAAGAAAGGTTAGAGTGCCGGAGGACTGAAGGAGTACCTGTATAGTTCCGCTTTACAAGGGAAAGGGGGACAGGTGTGAGCGTAGTAGTTTCAGAGGGATCAGCTTGCTGAGTGTAGTTGGGAAGGATTATGGGAGGGTCTTGATTGAGAGGATTAGGAGAGGAACAGAGGGAGTAATTGGTGAGGAACAGTGTGGATTTAGGACAGGTATGGGATGTGTAGACCAGATTTTTGTGGTAAGACAGATATGTGAGAAAGCTATAGGAAAAGGTAAGGATATTTTTGGGCTTTTATGGATCTGGAAAAGGCTTACGACAGGGTAGACAGGAAGACACTGTCGGAGGTACTGCAGATATATGGGATAGGAGGAAAGCTGTTAAGAGCAGTCAAGAGTTTTTACGAGAATAGTAGAGCTTGTGTTAGGATTAGAAATGGAAAGAGTGAATGGTTTGAGATAAAGGTGGGACTTCGTCAGGGATGAGTTATGTCACCCTGGTTGTTCAATCTTTACATGGATAGGGTGGTGTGAGAGGTGAATGCAAGGGTAGTGTGTCAGGGGTTGGAGATGATTAAAGAAAATGGAGAAAAGTGGGAGGTGAGCCTGTTTTTGTTTGCTGACGACACTGCGCTTGTAGCAGGATCAGAGGAGGGATTGAGGAAGTTAGTGACAGAGTTTGAGAGGGTTTGTGAAAGAAGGAAACTGAAGATAAATGTGAGAAAAAGTAAGTTGATGAGATGTACAAGGAGAGAGAGTGTCAGCAGGCTGGAAGTGAGCTTTAAGGCTGAAAGAATGGAGGAAGTAGATAGTTTTAGATACTTGGGTGCGAATGTGACAGGAAAGGGAGGAGTGGGGGTGGAGGTAGAATGTAGATTGAGAGAAGTGAGTAAATGCCTTGGTGGATTAAAAAGTGTAATGAGAAATAGACGTCTGGGAATGGATGCTAAGAGGAGGTTATATTAAGGAGTGATTGTACCAACAGCATTGTACGGGGCAGAAACATGGAACATGAAAGAGGAAGAGAGAAGGAGTTTGAATGTGTTTGAGATGAAATGTCTGAGAAGTATGATAGGGGTTACTAGGCTAGATAGAGTGAGAAATGAGGAGGTGAGGAGGAGAACAAAGGTTGGAAAAGGAGATGGGAGATAGTGTTGATGAAAGAGTATTAGGATGGTTTGGACACATAGAAAGGATGAGTGAAGAAAGATTAGTAAAAGAAGTGTGGAAGGCAGAGGTGGAAGGAGTGAATATGAGGGTGAGTCCTAGGATGAGATGGATGGATGGGGTCAAAGGGGCATTACAAATGAGATGAATGTCTGTTGAGGAAGGACGGGAGAGGAAAGAAGATAGGGGTGAATGGAGAAGGGTTGTGTATAGGTGATGTTGTGATGCATGAGGGGGAGTGGGTGGTGGATGGGGGTGAGGAAGTATGTATGAGAAAAAAATTGACGCAGCCCGAAGAGGTTTCTCCCTGTCTTCTCCTTTTCTGCATGAGGGGACGGAGAGGGGGGGGGTCGCCGAATTTATAAAGCGGCTTTGCTGTGGATGTGCTGTATATTGCGACACTGCTTCTAACCCAGGGCAGTGGACAGGATACAGGGATGACCCGTCGTCCAGGGGGTGCCAAGATAAGAAGGAGGGAGGATGGTGGAGGGGAGTAGTTTCTATGACTTTTTCTTTTTGGCTACCCCCGTGTAAAGGGGAAAAAGCCTTTGGTATATGTATGTATGTATATTTTTTATATAATTTGTTGGTAATGAAACAAGTGTAATAAGTAACCTTAATTTCTGCAGTTGTGAGACCGAAATTTTAACCCCGCTCACTGCTAATAAGTTTATGATTTCAAAAATATTTAGACCTGTCACAGGAAATAATAAAATTCCATATTCATCCCAACTCACATTTTTTATTTCATTTTATAGATATTCTATTATAGATATAGCATAATCCCTTATGGAAGGTTTTGTGACCATATCAACTTTATCTAATAGGGATGGTTGCATGTCAGGTGTGACACGATTGAAACTGGTAGATTTAACCGAGTATGGCGTATCATGTTGTTGTTGTTGTTATTTCAGAGGGGTGTGTGTTACCGTCGGTAAAGTAGATATATTGTTTAGCATACGATTACGGTCATTTTGATGACTATGTGTATATTGGAAATATTTTTCGACAAGAAACTTTAGGTATTAAACAATATTCTTTCAGTCATTATTCCCTGAATATACTAGGTAAAGGTGATAACGCTAAAGGTAACAAAACACTCAATACAGATCCTCCTTTTTTGAGAAGTTATTATTATTATTATTATTTTTACAGAGATGTGTTTTTGAAAGACATTTCTTTAATCAACGATTTGTTTCCTCACTTTTTCAATTATTTTACTGTCAGAAGCTGTTAACCCCTTGATCAACTTAAACACGTAATTTTGGGTTTAATTCTGAAAGTAATTTCATAAAATCAAAGTTTTTGTTAATTAGAGGTTGCTTTTGTTTACCCATTTGAAGAAATCGACTTCAAGTCGTGAGATATAATCATCGACGAAAATATATTGGATATCCTATAAAGTGAAAAAAATATTTCTTCGCGTTTCCTTTTTTTCGTTCTTTGATTATTTCAATCGGGAAATAGTCAGGTAAAGCCGTAGGTATAATTTCAGACCTATAAAATCTTCCAGAAATTGGCTCGTTTTCCAAATCACGCAATGTATAAATGTCCATATCTCTGATGCGCGATTTTTCTGCAATACGGAAAATTTCCTCAGTATTTTGTTTTAGATATATCTTATTAAACGGTCCATTTCTTCTACTGCTGACGATGCGTACTGTGCCGTCAACTTTCAAAGCAGATGTGTTATTTGCTCTTAAGCTACGCACATTTTTATCTTTATACATTGCCCTAAATTGCTTAGTCCATACATGTTTACATTTACTGTTATGTAATATAAAAGGTGATAACTTATTATTTTTTAATCTTGCATGAACTGCGTTATTGTAAGCATTTACAATATTTGGTATTATTTTGATATAGGACAGAGTATTTTTACTTCTTAAATATCTACAAATCTTATTTTTTATAGTTTTAATTACACCTCGGCTATAGACAAAGTGGTTCGACAAAGAAACTGAAAAAAGTACTGCTAAAAAGAGACAGGCTTATAAGAAATATAAGTGCTCGGGTGCATCTAATGACTATGAAAGTTATGTATCAATACAGAGAGATTTTAAAAAAAAAGACAATAAGAAAAAGAAAACGACAATACGAAATGAACATCGCTGATAAATCCAAAGAGAATCCCAAAGAATTCTATAGTTACATTAGAGATAAAAAGGTTGTTAAGAATCACCTTGGTCCACTATTACCTGCTGACGGTCAACTTGAATATTCAAATGAAGGAATGTGTAATATCTTAAACAATTGTTTTAGCTCGGTATTCGTAAACGAAACACCTCAAAGTGAATTCCAAACTGAAACCTGTGAAAAGTCTGGGGTAAACTTACTACGGTAAATATAACAAAAGAAAAAATTAAAAGGTGTATAGATAAACTCAAAGTTAATAAAACACCAGGGCCTGACGGTTGGCATCTAAGAATCTTAAAGGAAATGAAAAATGAGATTGTTATTCCATTAGAAATTATTTTCAAGATACCCATCATATCCGGAGATGTCCCAAGAGAATGGAAGCTAGCTAACATTACTCCCAAATTAAAAAAAGGTGACAAAAAGAAACCAAATAACTATAGGCCTATAAGTTTGACTTCAATCGTAAGAAAAATAATGGAAACTATCATCAGAGATGCTATCGAACATCATTTAGAAAGTAACCGTTTGATAAATGATAGCCAGCATGGTTTCAGACGGAAACGTTCTTGCGTGGCTAACTTACTCCAATTCTACAATACAGTTATCTCGAATTATGACAAAAGAAATAATATATATTTAATATATCTAGACTTTGTAAAACCTTTTGATACCGTCACTCACGAAAGACTACTTACTAAATTAGCTTTACACGGAATAAGTGGTAGCCTATTAGGTTGGACTAGTAATTGGTTGAATGGTCGAAAACAGAGAGTTGTTTTAAATGGACAAACTTCTAGATGGAAAAATGTTACAAGTGGAGTTCCTCAGGGTTCCGTTCTTGGGCCACTTCTATTCATAGCATACATAAATGATATAGACCATGGACTAAAATCTACTGTTTCCAAATTTGCTGATGATACAAAACTGTGCGGAGTGGCAAATGATCACTCAAACCAATTAGATATTCAAGAAGATTTAGATAAATTACATCAATGGTCTGAAAAGTGGCTAATGAAATTTAACACAAGTAAATGCAAGGTAATGCACATAGGTAAAAATAACAGTAAGTACGATTACAAGTTATTTGGAAATTCGTTAACAAAAGTGGATAGTGAAAAAGATCTCGGCGTAATTATCAGTAACGACCTCAAATCATCCAAGCAGTGTATTTCAGCCTCTGAGAAAGCAAATAAGATTCTAGGACTCATTGCGCGATCTTTTGATTTAAAAAGTCCATCACTCATTAACAATCTATATAAATCGTTAGTTCGTCCACATTTGGAGTATGCTGTTTCCGTATGGTCACCGAATCTCATTAAAGACATTGACAGACTGGAAAAAGTACAACGGCGAGCCATAAAACTGATTCCAAATATCAAAAATAAATCATACTAAAATCGACTAAAACATATGAATCTGTTTTCCCTAAAAAAGTGTAGACTCAGAGGTGACTTGATACAGGTCTTTAAGATTCTAAAGGGAATTGACAACATCAAAAGTGACCAAATTTTCACATTGAATGAGAATCAGACAAGAAACAATGGTCTCAAACTGTCCGGAAATAGATTCAATTTGGAAGTAGGTAGAAACAACTTTGCCAACCGTGTAGTTAATGAATGGAATAAACTTCTTGCACAGGTAGTGCAATGTAGTTCAGTTCGAAGCTTTAAGAATCATTTAGATAAACACCTAAGCAAGATGCTGTAATGATTATAATTCATTTTATATTATTTGTTTTTGTTTTGTTATAATTTGTCTGTCTGATTTTAATTTATTATTAGTTATATGTCAATTTATTATTATTTACTATTTACCTGTTTGTTTATTATTTAACTATACCTATGCATTTATTTATGTATTTTATTTGTTATTTACATTATTATAGTTTTTATTTATTATTTTAGTATTATTATGATTTTTTCGCATCCGACCTAGATATGGACCAAAAGGTCTCCTGTCGGCATGCTCCGCCTTTGTAATCCTTTGTAATCGTGATAAAATGCACTATATATTTTAACATTCTTAGGTTTTAAGTAGCTTTGCACTACTTAATTATAACCCTCCATCGAAATCAGTCCATAATCTAGTATATGTTCGACTCTCGTCAGATTCTAATATATTTTTCAAACCTTTTAGAACGTGAAAACTATTTTCCTTTTTAAAAGTTGTAATTGTAGATATCTAGAGAAAACTTCAATGCATACCAGTATATATCTGCATCCTTCTTTATGTTTTTGTAAATGAGAAAAGACTGCTATATAGCACGTTAAAATAACTCTGGGTTTACCAGCGTCGGCTTTGAGCTTTTAAATTTTTTGGGTTATTATCTATGTAAAGTTTAAGCTGTTGACGTGTCAAGGTATTGTTTAACGTCTTTTCTTGTTATATTTGGTTGTCGTAATTTTGCAGCTTTGAATAATTTGGTAGCGCTAGAAAAACCGTAAGGAGCCGAATAATCTTCATAAAGAGTTTTAAGTAATGGGAATTTATTATTCATTTATGAAAACTATTTCACAGCAACTATATGCAGATATATTTGTTCTAAACTGTACTTTCGTGGGAGTGTAAAGACTTAAATCTATCAAAAGATAGCCGTGAGGGTTTTGATTTGTAACGTGATTATAGATTTCAACCACTTTACGACTGTTAGTTTTTCCAAAACATTGTCTAGCCAAACATTCAACCTGATTTTCATCTCTTATTCGAAATAAGACAAAGTGTGAAGCGCTAAGACTAATATTTCTGGAATATTTACCAGTTATCAAAATAACTGATAGTTATGTCTGCCTTTAGTAAACGCCTCACTTACTCATTCTGCGGACACAGCTTTGTTGAATATGTCATCTAGTATCAATAAAGTATGATCATGGGTGTCTGAATATATATATGAATCTAGAAGATTACATATATTTTTAGAAAGTGCAATCTTTGCTTTCAAATTGTCACCAGTTTCTAAAGGGTGAGATGTTACACCACATACATAAATATTTTTGAAAATATACAGTATGTCCATATTTTTCCAGCAATCTCGTCGTAAATTCATTCTTTCTATACCCAGTTACTCCTGCAATTATGATTCTAGTAGGTGTCTTAAATATATTTAAATCGTCTGACGTATATACATCATTCATTTCTGAAGGGTGTAACTCTTTTGCAGCGGGGTGAATGTTTATCTAGAAACGTGATACAATCAAATTACTTTTTTATACCTAGTCCTATGTTTTATAATTATAATAACAATCTAAAGGTTGAAAGAGTGTAGGATAATGATATATATTTCCAAAAAATTTATAAAGTGTATATTTACATTTACAATTACAAATTCTTATAAATAAATACTTAAATATACATTTAC
>NW_027467746.1:317500-370000 GCF_046742065.1 Oratosquilla oratoria
AAATTTTCTGTCATACTCTTTCCCATTTCACATCTGCCCTCCTCTTTGCTTCCTTTATCTTTTGCTTAACTTCCCTTCTCTTTACTCTGTACCTCTCATACGATTCACTCGTCCCAATTTGCAGCCAATCTATGAATGCCTGCTTCTTCTCTTCTACACCTTTATTTGCTTCCTCATCCCACCACTCACTACCCTTCCTTCTATTTCCTCCTGCCCTTCTTGTCCCACACACCATCTTTGCACAACTTATGACTCCCTCCTTGAACCATCCCCATTCCTCCTCCACTTCTAGTTCTACTCTATCCTTTACTCTCTCCCACTCCTCTCTCAACTTCTTCTTATACTGATTCTCCTTTTTTTTTCTTTATTTAAGCAGTTCACTCTAAGTACCTCCCTACCTTCTGCCCTTTTCTTCTTTCTCCACCTATTCTCCACTCTCAATTTACCTTCTACCAGGAAATGATCTGATATTCCCCCACTCTCTCCCCCAGGCGGGGAGAAACCAAATACATCAATCATTGATATGACTTCTACATTGACTCTTTATATTACATATTATTCCATCAGTCACATTACCTAAACACAATAAGTTGCTCAATCAATACTTACCAATAATGGTTTCCCAGACACTTATGGTAGTGGACATCTCCACAGCTCAATGTCTAGACACAGAAAAGGACGGCTCTTATTACAATCATGCCGAGGAAAACTCGCACTACTTTGTTCGCGGAGTACTACATTTAAGGGATCGTAAATAAATAAGTCATGTTCTACTTAACATTCTTTGCTTCTCTAGTGTTTCTTTAATCTTGTTTTATTCTATTATACACACTGGACCACTATATTCCATAAATCTTATACAATAAAAATTTTCATTCTATGAAACCAAAGGTGCTCAACCTCACAGGCCGTAATTGCCGTTACTTCTACGTAATACATCTCTTTACATGTACATCAATTCAATACGCTATTGCAATTCCATACATTATACAATATTTCCATACATAGTGTAATCGGCACTTACAGTATGTATGTATGTATGTATGTATGTATGTATGTATGTATGTATGTATGTATGTATGTATGTATGTATGTATGTATGTATGTATGTATGTATGTATGTGTGCATGTATGCATGCATGCATGCATGTATGTATGTATGTATGTATTCATGTATGTATGTATGTATGTAGATGTATGTTTGTATGTATGTATGTATGTATGTACTGTATGTATGTATGTATGTACGTATGTATGTATATATGTATGTATGTATATATGTATGTATGTATGTATGTATGTATGTATGTATGTATGTATGTATGTATGTATGTATGTATGTATGTATGTATGTATGTATGTATGTATGTATGTATGTATGTATGTATGTATATCTTTTTTCAACCACAAATCACTTTTAATTCCATGCCATCGCAGTCGAGACTGAGAATCGCTCGATGGAGGTATCCGTTGGAAATTGAAACGTGGACGAGCCGAGGATTTGAACCCAGCTTACTATCTCTTGATAGCGTATTGGTGTACGTCACTGTAACTTTGTTACGGGTTAGCTAGGTTCGAATCCTCGGCTCGTCCACGTTTCAATTTCCAACGGATGCCTCCATCAAGCGATTCTGTCTCGACTGCGATGGCAAGGAATTAAAAGTGATTTTGTGGTTGAAAAAATATATTAATTGATCACTGGGAACCATTCAGTGTATATGTATGTATGTATGTATGTATGTATGTATGTATGTATGTATGTATGTATGTATGTATGTATGTATGTATGTATGTATGTATGTATGTATGTATGTATGTATGTATGTATGTATGTATGTATGTATGTATGTATGTATGTATGTATGTATGTATGTATGTATGTATGTTTCCTCCATCACCTCCGTTACCACAGAAGTAACTACGGTTTACTGTTCCCTTCTATGGTTTTGTATTTCTTCTTTCACTTTTAATTTTTTTTTTCATCACTGTCTTACTTAAGAATGTCATTTACAATATCTCTCTGGGGTGAATTAAACGGAAGTAAATGTTTTCTTCTTTTCTTCCCGAATAATAGTATACTTGGCTTGTCAATTTACACCAAGGGAGTCCCAGCTGGGATCCTCAACTTACTCCTTAAGCCACATCACACCGACGTCACGACTTCTCCAGTCTAATAATATTTACTCCTACTTCTAAGTGCCTCCCCTAAGGGCGTGACTTTAGTCCCGTGAACCAATCAGAAAGACTGTTACAAACGTATTAAGCAATACTACTTACTCAAGCAATCACGATATTGAGGCATGACTGGCCTAGTTTACATATTGTTACATCAGCACTATAGAGCAATAAAATCTAGTCTCTAGTGGTTGTTTATAAACTTTAGACTAGGAGCAAGATTATGCAACTCCTTCACGGCTATTATTTACCAAAATCCAACTCATAAAAATGAAGTTCTCACCACCTACTCCTCAATCTACTTTACTTGTCTACCTTTATCTACCAGCCTCTTACAGGGCTCGGCAGCTATCCTTGGTTATCCCGACCAACCATTTTCTACTTCCTTTTTACAGGGCTCGCTGAATTATATACTTGGAAAATGCCATATACAAGAATTTACTTAAAACTATTTCTGCATAAACTGGCAAAAAATATTAAATGTATTATCCTTCAAAAGATGGTGTCATCAAAACATATGCCCAACACAGCAAAGAAATAAGTAAACCTTCCAAAATGTATAAATGTCAATAGTATTAAAAAGACACAATACAAAATGATTATAACAGATGTAAATTCAATGTTGAAAATAGATTTGCAAAAACTATCAAATAGTATTCAATGTCTTTTTCCTTCTGATTTTGAAATTTCATTCAGACAGCAAAATTAGATTTCAATGGAATTTTTTTTCATATTTTCAAAGATGTTGAGTTGTGTATCAATAAGGTACGTTAGAAAAGTTATACACATAGCATAAAAAAGATGTTATTAGTAGTAGAGTGTCTCTGGATAATTTAATATTTATTTCACACACACTTATTTCACTTTTTGTCTAGGGCACATACTAGTGAAACTGCATAATAAGTTTCAATGCTTCACAAAAGAAAATGGCCCACTATATTTCTTCCAGAATAATATTACACTTGGCATGTCAATTTACACCAAGAGACTCTCAACTGGGATCCTCACTTTACTCCCTTAGCCACCTCGCATCGACGTCACGATTTCCCCAGTCCAATGATCTTTACTCATACATCTAAGTACCTCCCCTAAGGGCGTGATTTTAGTCCCGTGAACCAATAGAACCAATAGAAATTTCTCCTCCGCCATTTCTACAATCAGAAAGACTGTTACAAACGTCTTAAGCAATATTGCTTACTCAAGCAATCACGATATCGATGCATGACTGGCTTATTTTACATATTGTTACATCAGCATTACAGATCAATAAAATCTGATCTCTAGCGGTGGTTTATGAACTTTAGACGAGGAGCGAGATTATGCAACTCCTTCACGGCTATTGTTTACTAAACATCCAACTCATAAAAATGAAGTTCTCGCCACCTACCCCTCAATCTATTTTACATGTCTACCTTTATCTACCAGCCTCTTACAATGTATGTATGTATGTATGTATGTATGTATGTATGTATGTATGTATGTATGTATGTATGTATGTATGTATGTATGTATGTATGTATGTATGTATATATGTATGTATGTATGTATGTATGTCTATATCCCTGTCTTTGTGTCTGTCTGCTTACCTCTCTTCACGTATGTGCGACTGGAGGTAATCTTTTCAGCCAATGCTTGAAATTTGGCTTTCCGTTGTGTGAAATGGCCAGTCTACCTGAAAGTAAGGGACAATGATTTTAAGTACTTTAAAAAGTTTTAACCTGCAGCTTCAGCAGTAGTATTAAAAAAAAATAATGAATTTTTCTATACATTGAAAAAATTATAATGAAACTATGTAAATTTTGTGAATACGTGTGATGTCTTCTGTACATAATTTTAAAAAGAGAGAGAGAAAATACATTCTGTGCAATTGTAAATGCCAGTGAAAACCTACACCTTCTGATGATAACTGTATACTTGAACTCATGAACATTGTTTATGCTTTTGTCTTTATCCGTTAAACGACATGGAAGGGGATTCTCTCAGATGAATAGTTTATCGATATCTAGAGAGAGAAAGTGCTTAAGCCAAGACTTTGAGAGAAATCATGCAGGGTTTTGGCATATAAACTGATTAAAAACATGTGATAGAGAGGAAGGGAGGGAAACAGAAGGGAGATGAGTGAAAGAGGGAGGAAGAGGTATACTTGCAGGATTAAGAGGTAAAGGCAGATGGGAGAAAACAGGAATATAGTGAGGCAGGAGGCGTAGGACGATTAGGAGGAGGAGGTGGAGGAAGATGAGGAGTAAGCAGAAGACAAGAGGAAAATAAGAAAAATAGGAGAAAGGAGGAGGAGCAGAAAAAGAAAGGACGAACTGGAAAAAAAAAAAAGAGGTGATGGGAAGAGAAGGGACAAGGAAGAGGAGGAGGAGGAGGGAAGAGCATAAGTACGAAAATGAAAACCAGGAAAACAAAAGAGAAGAAATGAGGAGGGGAGGAGCAGGTGAAGGCGGAGGGACAACGAAGAGAAGAGAAGGAGAAGGGATACAGGAGGATTGCTGAGGGGCGGAGAGATAGGTTGGAGAAAGGGATGGACGAGGATGGAGATGAAAGGAGGGGAGGTGTAGAGCAAGAAGATGAATAATAGCATAGGGGAATAGGTAGAAAACGAGACAAAATGTACTCGTATGACAACTGGGAAAGGGAAGAAGTACAGAGGGAAAAAAGAGAGGTGAGGAGAGTGATAGGACGAAGGGAATAGAAGTAAAAGGAAGAGATGGACATAGTTACCTAAAAGTACAACAAAAGGAATTGTTTAGATTTAATAGATCTGGACTTTAAAAACCTTTGAATGCTAGATTAAAAACTGATTAAATAATTGTAAACATCAAGTTGTTTTGATTGATAAGACTCTTAAAAAATTACGCGTGGAGTTTCTCAGGGCTCCGTTCGAAGGGTACTTCTGTTCAGTGTTGTCTCTGTTTTGTTAATGATACTAAACTGTGCGTAATAGCAAATTATTACTCCAAGCAACCAGGAAGAAATTAAAGAGAGAACATAAGGAATGAGGAGAATGGCAGGAGAGGAAAGAGGGAAGAGGATGACAGGAAAGACAGGACTGGAGAAGAAAGAGTAGGCAGAATAGGAGAGGGAGAAAGAGAACATACGGAGGAAAAAGAAAAGGATAATGTTGAGAGTGGTGAAGTGAAGTGTAATGTGACCGAGGAAGAAGAAGAGGAGGGGGAAGGGGAAGAGAAAGAGGGGTCGGAAAAGTTGGAAGAGAAGGAATATGAGGGAGAAGAAGAAAAATTAAAGGGGAAAGAAAAAGAAAAAAGGGGGATTAGGACAAAGAGGGGGAGTAAGATGAGAAGGAGAAGAACCGGGAGTAGGAGGAGGAAGGGGAGAACAAAGAAGAGGAGGGGACAAAAGAAGGGGTACAAAGAATAGTAAAAAGAGGAGTAGAGGGGGAGGGGGAGCTGAGGAAGAGGAGAAAGAGAAGGAATGTTAAGAGAAGAAGGGAAGTGAAAGAGGAGGAGGAGAAGGAGAAGGAAAAGAAAGAGATGGGAGAGTGGGAAAAGGAAGAGAAAGAGGTGGAAGAAGGGAATTCAGCGAAGAAGGTTTAGGAGTGAATAAGGGCAAGCTAGGAGCTTGGGGGGAATTTCTGCGTGTAAAAGTTAAAATCTATATTGATTAATCTTTTCTGTAACATAACGATCTTAAGAGATTTTGTTCTTGCTAACAACAAAGATTTTATTTTGTTTGCAGGAACCTCTGGGTTTGAAATAGGAATTTGTTCAGGCTTGGCATCGTTGTTGAATTTTTCAAGGGAACTGAAAATATCAGACCGAAGAATATTTTAAAGAATATGATAAGCAGACGAGAAATAATTACCTTAAGCTGACAAAACGTAATTATATCTTAGAAGTAAGCACAATTTTTTTTTATCAGTTAAATAACATCTAAACAAAATGTTACAGTTTCCATTGCTTTGTTTATTTACCACTTTGCATATTCCTTTCTTCTATTTCCTTTTTCTTTTTCTCTTTGTCATGGAGCGAGGAGTTTCCTGTCACCATGGTTTGCTATTGCCATTACTTTTGTGCTATACTGTAGTTCGAGGTATTACTTGAGAGTCGAACTTAACCCCATTCGAATATAAACGTTGACCTATATCCAGCCCCACCACTAGAATGAGTCGACCAATACACGAGAGAGAACGGAGAAGTACAAAACGAACAATTTTGTTGGTGTTTCTTTTATAGTCAATAAAGTTGTAAAGCTCGGGTTATATGTAAGCTGTAATTGCCCTTTTGTAACGGTAGGCTGTAACATTGGGCTGTAGTGGTGGAATGTTACGGATGAATGTAATCATGAAGAAGGGGAAGAGAGGAGAGTGAAGGAGAGGGAGACGTTATTGCGGGTGTGTGCAGAGGGAATATTGGCGCACGGACTGTGGGCAATGGTAGATTACCACTTTTTATGATTCAGGCTTGTATTGGGGAAGAACCTTCTTGCATGGGTGTGGTAATTCGTGGTGGCGACAGGTGTCGCGGTTTTGGGCTCGTTGGAAGGGTGGTATAGAAGGGTTTGGCTCCAATAATATTATCTATGGAGGATAAGGGCGACAGCACGTGTGATTGTGAGATAACATAGGCTATCATATGAAAACTAACAATCACAAATGATAGTGATGTGTATGGCAGAGGGTACAGGAAACTTAGAGACTGTGGTGGGTGTGTAGTTGTACAACAGTTGAATAAGGGGATGATGTGTAGTGATAATCACCACAATTTTAAGTGTGGCAGTTCCCCTTCGTTGAATATAATCGTCTATAATAGTTGCAATAAAATTATGAAAGGACACGCAAAAATTAATGCGACGTCCTCTGGTCTGCAAAAACGTCCTCAGGCCATAACGTCCTCGCTGTTCTGCTTCCGAGTGTGAAACTTGGTCGACGTAATTCAACGGGCAGGCATGGGCTCACCATGGAGGTCAAACAATAATATATCGAAGAAGGCATACATTTGGTTTTACAATATTTATAAAAGTCATATCCAGAATAGAGATGAAGTACACAAAATAATGATAAAAATATTAGCACAGTTTTGCACATTTCAGTGTTCGTCAGGTCACACCTGCATCTTTATTTGAAAAATTAACATATTAACAAATCTTTGTTTTATACATCTTTTTATACAATTATTAATATCGGGTACAATTTACAATTTTAGGCAATAATATATATTAATACAACATACAGACATACGTATACCTAAGGCTCTTTCCCCCTACACGGGGGGTAGCTAAAAAGAAAAATGCATAGAAACCACTCCCACCCATTCCATTTCCTATATATTCCACTACCCTCCACACTCCTCCCTCCCTCTCATCTTGGCACCTCCTGGATGACGGGTCATCCCTGCATCCTGTCCACTGCCCTATGTCAGAAGCAGTGTCGCAAGACACAGCATATCCACAGCAAGGCCGCTTCATAAATTCGGCGACCCCCCCTCTCCGTCCCCCCATGCATAAAGGAGAAGACGGGGAGAAATCCCTTCGGCTTGCGTCAATTTTTTTTTTCATACATACTTCCTTACCCACCACCCACCACCCACTCCCCCTCATGTATCACAGCATCATCTATATACAACCCCTTTCCATTCATCCCTATCTTCTGTCCTCTCCCGTCCTTCTTCAATAGACATTCCTCTCTTTTGTGATGCCCCTTTCACCCCATCCATCCATCTCATTCTAGGACGCCCCCTCATATTCACTCCTTCCACCTCTGCCTTCCACACTTCTTTTACTAATCTTTCTTCACTCGTTCTTTCCATGTGTCCAAACCATCCTAATACTCTTTCTTCGACCTTATCTCCCAGTTCCCTTTCCACCCCTGTTCTCCTCCTCACCTCCTCATTTCTCACTCTATCCAGCTTAGTATCCCCTATCATACTTCTCAAACATTTCATCTCAAACACATTCAGACTCCTTCTCTCTTCCCCTCTCATGCTCCAAATTTCTGCCCCGTACAATGCTGTTGGCACAATCACTCCTTCATATAACCTCCTTTTAGCATCCATTCCCAGACGTCTATTTCTCATTACACTTTTCAATCCACCAAGGCATTTACTCGCTTCTCTCAATCTACGTTCTACCTCCACCCCCACTCCTCCCTTTCCTGTCACATTCGCACCCAAGTATCTAAAACTATCAACTTCCTCCAGCCTTTCACCCTTTTTGCCCGCTTCCAGCCTGCTGTCACTCTCTCCCCTTGTCCATCTCATCACCTTACTTTTGCCCACATTTATCTTCAGCTTCCTTCTTTCGCACACCTTCTCAAACTCTGTCACTAACTTCCTCAATCCCTCCTCTGATCCTGCTACAAGCGCAATGTCGTCAGCAAACAGCAACTGGCTCACTTCACACTTTTCTCCATTTTCTTTAATTATCTCCAACCCCTGACCCACGACCCTTGCATTCATCTCTCGCACCACCCCATCCATGTAAAGATTGAACAGCCAGGGCGACATAACACATCCCTGATGAAGTCCCACCTTTACCTCAAACCATTCACTCTCTCCATTTCTAATCCTAACACAAGCTCTTCTACTCTCGTAAAAACTCTTGGCTGTTCTTAACAGCTTTCCTACTATCCCATATATCTGCAGTACCTCCCACACTGCCTTCCTGTCTACCCTGTCGTAAGCCTTTTCAAGATCTATAAAAGCCCAAAAAACATCTTTACCTTTCCCTATAGCTTTCTCATATATCTGTCTTACCACAACAATATTATCTACACAACCACTACCTGTCCTAAACCTACACTGTTCCTCACCAATTACTCCCTCTGTTCCTCTCCTAATCCTCTCAATCAAGACCCTCCCATAATCCTTCCCAACTACACTCAACAAGCTAATCCCTCTGAAACTACTACACTCACACTTGTCCCACTTTCCCTTGTAAAGCGGAACTATACAGGCATTCCTCCAGTCCTCCGGCACTCTACCCTCTCTTAAACAAACATTAGATATCCTCACCAGCCAGTCCACCATAACTGTACCTCCTTTCTTCAGACATTCTGCATGGCATCCATCCAACCCATGTGCCTTACCTGCTCTCATCATCTTAACAGCTGCTTTCACATCACCCTTCCCTATTTCTCCTTCATTTTCCTCACTCATCACTCTCATTTTCTTAGCGCTCCCCACTGCAACTACCTTTCCCTCCCTATCCTCCTTCACATTTAGCAACTCCCTAAAACACTCTGCCCACCTTCCTTTTACTGCCTTCTCTTCTATTATCATCTCTCCATCTGCATCTTTTATCTTTTCCTCTCTACTTGATTTGCCTCCTCATCCTCTTTTAATTTTCTTCCAAAACATCTTTTTATTGCTTTCAAAATTTTCTGTCATACTCTTATCCCATCTCACATCTGCTCTCCTCTTTGCTTCCTTTATCTTATGCTTAACTTCCCTTCTCTCTACTTTGTACCTTTCATACGATTCCCTCGTCCTAATTTGTAACCAATCTATAAATGCCTGCTTCTTCTCTTCTACACCCTTCTTTGCTTCCTCATCCCACCGCTCACTACCCTTCCTTCTATTTCCTCCCGCCCTCCTTGTTCCACACACCATCTTTGCACACCTTATGACTCCCTCCTTGAACTATCCCCATTTCTCCTCCACTCTTAGATCTACTCTATCCTTTACTCCCTCCCACTACTCTTTCAGTTTCTTCTTATACTCATTCTCCTTTTTTTCTCATTTGAGTGAGGAAAATGGAGGAGAAATAAGGAAGGATGAAGTGAAGGCAGTTGTTAAGATGATGAAAGCAGGTAAGGCACCTGGTCTGGATGGATGCCATGCAAAATTTCTAAAAAAAAAAAAAAAAAAGGAGGTACAGTGATGGTGGACTGGCTGGTGAGGCTATTTAATGTTTGCTGGAGAGAGGGTAGAGTGCCGGAGGACTGGAGGAGTGCCTGTATAGTTCCACTTTATAAGGGAAAAGGGGACAAGTGTGAATGTAGTAGTTTCAGAGGGATTAGCTTGTTAAGTGTAGTTGGGAAGGCTTATGGGAGGATCTTGATTGAGAGGATTAGGAGAAGAACAGAGGTAGTAATTGGTGAGGAACAGTGTGGATATAGGACGGGTAGAGGTTGTGTAGATCATATTTTTGTGGTAAGACAGATATGTGAGAAAGCTATAGGAAAGGGGAAGGATATTTTTTGGGTCTTTATGGACCTGGAAAAGGCTTACGACTGGGTAGATTGAAAGGCACTGTGGGACGTTTTGCGGATATACGGGATAAGAGGAAAGCTTCTAGGAGTTGTCAAGAGTTTTTATGAGAGTAGTAGAGCTTGTGTCAGGATTAGAAATTGAGAGAGTGAGTGATTCGAGGTAAAGGTGGGACTTCGCCAAGGATGCGTTATGTCGCCCTGGCTGTTCAACTAATACATGGATGGGGTAGTGCGTGAGGTAAATGCAAGGGTAGTGGGTCAGGGATTGGAGATGGTTAAAGAAAATTAAGAAAAGTGGGAGGTGAGCCAGTTGTTGTTTGCGGACGACATTGCGCTTGTAGCAGGATCAGAGGAGGGATTGAGGAAGTTGGTGACAGAGTTTGGGAGAGTGTGTGATAGAAGAAAGCTGAAGATAAATGTGGGTAAAAGTAAGGTGATGAGATGTACAAGAGGTGAAAGTGGCAGTAGGCTGGAAGTGAGCATTAAGGGAGAGCGACTGGAGGAAGTGGATAGTTTTAGATACTTGGGTGCAAATGTGGCAGGAAAAGGTGGAGTGAAGGTGGAGGTAGAATGTAGATTGAGAGAAGCGAGTAAATGCCTTGGTGGATTAAAAAGTGTAATGAGGAATAGACATTTGGGAATGGAGGCTAAGAGGAGACTATATGAAGGAGTGATTGTGCCAACAGCACTGTATGGGGCAGAAACATGGAACATAAGAGAGGAAGAGAGAAGGAGTTTGAATGTGTTTGAGATGAGGTGTCTGAGAAGTATGATGGGAGTTACTAGGCTGGATGGAGTGAGAAATGAGGAGGTGAGGAGGAGAACAGGGGTGGAAAGGGAACTGGGAGATAAGGTTGATGAAAGAGTATTAGGATGGTTTGGACACATGGAAAGAATGAGTGAAGAAAGACTAGTAAAAGAGGTATGGAAGGCATATGTGGAAGAAGTGAACATGAGGGAACGTCCTAGGATGAGGTGGATGGATGTGATGAAGGGGGCTTTGGGGAAGAGGGGAATGTCTGTTGAGGAAGGACGGGAGAGGACAGAAGACAGGGGTGAATGGAGAATGGTTGTATATGGATGATGTTGTGATTGCATGAGGTGGAATGGGCGGGGGGGACGGGGGCTGAGGTAATATGTGTGAGCAAATTTTGATGCAGCCGGAAGGGATTTCTCCCCGTCTTCTCCTTTATGCATGGGGGGACGGAGAGGGGGGTCGCCGATTTAATGAAGCGGCCTTGCTGTGGATGTGCTGTGTCTTGCGACACTGCTTCTGACCTAGGATAAAGGACAAGGTGTAGGGATGACCCGTCATCCAGGAGGTGCTAAGATGAGAGGGAGGGTGGAGGGGTGTGGAGTGTATTCAGGGATGGAATGGGTGGGAATGATATTATACCTTTTCCTTTTTGGCTACCTCCATTGTAAGGGGGAAAAAGCCTTGGTATATGTATGTATGTATTTAAGCAGTTCACTCTAAGTACCTCTCTACCTTCTTTTAACCGAAAATCTCTTCAGGCTCACCAGGTAGCTACGAGGAATGGCATGGCGAGGGTATCCATTCGGTACTACCCATCCCAGGCAGTGTTATGACATGCATGAGATGAGGCGGCCCCTTAATTAGACCGTCGTCCACAATTAGACCGAGGACGTTTTGGTGCGAGGACGTTTTGGTCGCCCGAACCCGAGGACTTTTTAACTGGACACCGACCAGTCGTATATTATGTCTTTGTGAACAGTGCCACTCATGTGTCGATTTCCGTTAAGTTCAGATTTGTTTGAAATTGTGTAGTTGTTGTATCAATTACAACAAAATATATGTGTAGCATGAAATAGTATTGTCTTTTCGTTGATTGCCATGATGCGTGGTTATTGTATAAAATCGTGTTTATTGTGCCGCTGTTTTGGTCTGTGTGAACTCGGTATGTCAGGGAACTTTGGTTTAGGGTAAAAGCGCATTTTCAATGTAGTAAGAAGACAACGATTTGATGACGACCTCGTCCTTTATTTTGTTCAGGTTAACGTAAGCAATTTTTTTTCACCTGATTAGAGGAATTCCATTTTGTCACTAGTCTCGTCTTGAAATTTTTTTACTTAATATTGTCAAGAATAATTACTCACTCAACCATTCAATCAACTGTTTGAAGTCCATTGGTTAACAAAATACTCACCTAACCTCAGTAATGAGCTGCGCGGCTGCGCCAACCTCTGCCACGTCAATCCTCCAAACTTTTCTTTCTCATGTTTTTAATTTCTGTTTTATCTTCCTCTTCCTTGTTTCCTATATTGCAACTTTTATTAGTAGCACATTTGCACCATCCTCCGTTCTCCAGTTTGGCTACCTTTTCTATCCAAATTCCTATTCCACGCCTTTACTGCTTTCACAATATATTTTACTATAATCTGCTCTATTACCCATCTTATCCTCTTCTTTCTTTCAGCGTTATTCCCAACATTAACCTCACCATTCTTCTCTATGTATGACTTAGTATTCTTTATTGCCTTTGCCAGCTTTCAGGTTACATCCGTAGGAGCTGGAGCTATACACTGATTGTAAACTGCGTTTTAAATATTGGGTACTGAGCCCATGACGTTCCTATGTTTACCAAACTTTTTCACTCAATTATGATACACATTTTTATTTAATTTTTATGACCTTTAGTCACTTTTAATTACAGAACTAAATATTTATAATCTTCAACTTCTCCAAGATTCCCACAGTTGATTATAACTAATTTTCACTGAATCTTAGAATTTACCATTATTTTGATCTTATTGTTTTTCATTTTCAAACCTACTTTGAAACTTTTTGTCTATATCATTCAGTACATTATGGAAGTCTTTTGCTGTTTCTGAAATGAGAGTAATGTCATCCGTGAAGCTTAGATGATTTTATTATTCCAAGATTCAGACCCTTTCCTTTCCAGCTCAAATATCTGAAGCCTTTTTGTACTCTACAAAAGGTAGACATAAGGGTTTGATAGAAATATTTGCATACATTTCATAACAAAATAATCAGTCGGTAATTACTAAGGTTTTTCTGGTCTCATTTCATGTGAAATTAAATCACAATGACATTGTTAGAAATTAAGGAATACTTAACGCTTGCATTTTGTATGCGGTTGAGCTAATTTGAAATAATTTTTCCTAGCATATTTCAAAAGGTCTATCAATAGGCCACATTCATAAAGTGTCATTCTTCATTCTATACTCCTTTTTTCTGAGAGAATATCATCTTTTGTAACTTCGAGTATATTAGTTCCGTCTATAGATGAATCTAATTACTAAATTGCCTATTTTGAAAAGTAAATCTTTTGGTAAAATTAATCTTTTCTTAATGGGCTAGCTTTATGGATGATATAAGATTATTTTATCTCTACGAAAACATTGTTTTGAAAGTGTTATGACTATTTTACTGAAAATTTTGCCGCAGAGATGTCCTATAATTTTTTTTTCAACACTAGGCAATTCTATAAGGAGAAGGTTTCGCTATACTACAGCTTTGTATCAGGGAAAGCCCATTATTATAATTGAATCAATGCAGTGGTTTTACTGTTATGATGGTTATTATGCCCATTTTTATTGAGTTAATGGAGTTACCAAAATATTTGCACGTCAATATACGATAGAGGATATTATACAACATCTTGAGAAAATATAATGACGATGGATATGTAGCAGTGTAATATCTGAAAGCTAGGATTTTTCAATATTTAATAGGCTAACTTTATGGATGATGTAGTATTATTCTATCTTTACGAAAACATTGTTTTGAAAGTGTTATATCTGTTTTAATGAAAATTTTGCCACAGTGATGTACTATACTTTTTTTTTCAACACTAGGCAATTCTATAAAGAGAAAGTATCGCTTCATTACAGCTTTGTATCAGGGTATTGGAAAGCCCATTATTATCATTAAATCAATGCAGTGGTTTTATTGTTCTGATGGTTATTATCCCCATTTTCATTGAGTTCATGGAATTACCAAGTTATTTGCACGTCAATATACGATAGAGGATATTATACAACATTTTGAGAAAATGTAATGACGATGGATATGTAGCAGTGTAATATCTGAAAGGTATGTTTTTTATATTTAATTTAATACAGGCAGAATATACGTATGTAATATACTGTTATACATGAAATCAAATACATAACAAATCATAACTGTCAGGCATGATACATAACCATATGAAGGGCAACAGAGTACAGGGACTGAACTTTTAACTTTATTTTCACGTTGTAGCTGTTGTTCTGTGACACTGATCGATAACAATTAATTTGTAGTCCATTCTTTCTATATATCAAGGGTCTTTTCTCCATTATAAGGGAGGTAGTCAGCCAAGCCACTCACCAACTCCCACTACACTTCCATCAATCACCCATTGTTTCCCTCTCATCTTAACTCCTCGTGGATGAGGGGTCATCCCTGTCTCTAGCCAGTCCGGGTCAGAAGCAATGCAGCAACGTAGAGTATATCCACAGCAGGACCGTTTCGTTTATACGGCCGCTTTCCCTCCCCATCCCCTTATGCAGAAGATACAGAAGACTGAAAAAAAAATCTTTCGGGCTACTTTACAATACCATTCAAACACAGGTATTCTCCCCTCACACCTATCCCCTGCCTTCTTCCTTCCATACTCAACAGACATTCCTCTCTTGTTGAGAGCTTCTTTCACCCAATCCATCCATCTAATTTTTGGCCGCCCTTCTCCGCACCTTCTTATTTCTCCCTCTACCCAACCTTATAAGCCCACTATAATTCTCAGACACTTCATTTCAAACACATCTTAATTTCTTCTTTCTGTTTGCCTTAGATTCTAAGTCTCCACCCTTTACTGTTTCAGAGGCATCCATTCCCAGATACCTATTTCTCATGGCAATTTCATTTCCCAGAGGCAGTTGCTTGCATCTCTCACTCAAAAGAGACTCCGCTCCCACTCCTCCATTTCCTACAACTTGTGGCTCTAAATACTTTAAACTGTCCACTTCCTCTAATCTCTCTCACCTAAGACTTACCTTCAATATATTGCCACCCTCTCCCTTTATACATCTCATCACCTTTCTTTAACCCACATTTATTTTCAACTTCCTCCAGTCAAATATCTTTCTAAACTCACTCATTGACTACTTTTGGCCCTGCTCTGACCCAGCCACAAGCACAGTGTCATCAGCTGTCAACAAATGTCTCACCTCCCACTACCCTCTACTCGTTCTAACCTTATTCAATCCCCTACCCGTCATCCTTGCATTTACCTCCCGTGCCATATAATCCATGTAAACACTGAACAGCCTTGAAGACATAGTACTGCCCTAACGCAGCCCCACCTTCACTTCAAAATACTTGCTCTCTTCATTCACAACCCTAACGCAAGCTCTTATACTCTCATAACATTTCTTGACTATCTTTAACAAATTTCCCCTAATCATATATTCAATATCTCACACAGTTCCTTTCTGTCTACCCTTTCATGAGCCTTTTCTAAATTCATAAAGGCCCAGAAAACATCCTTACCTTTTGCCAAAAACTTCTCGCAAATCTCCCTTGCACAAAATTTGAGCCTCGTACCACATACTTTTGCTAAACCCACCTCTGTTCCTATCCAAATCCTCTCAATTGAAACCCTCCCATAAACCTTTCCAACTATGCTCAACAAGCTGATCCCTCTGGAAATACTACATTCGCATTTATCACATCTTCCTTTGTAAATCGGATCTATACACGCACTCTTCCAATCGTCCGGCACATTCTCATCCCTTGGACACACATTAAAGGACCTTACTGACCTATCTACCAAAACCGCGCCTCCCTATTTCTTATACTCCGTATGGCACCCATCCAACCCAGGTGCCTTACCGGCTTTTATAATTTCCAAAACTACCTGTAACTCATCTTTTCCTATATCTCTTACATTTTCCACTCGTGTCACAGTAATTTTCTTATCTCCTCTTACTACCACAGTCAATCACTCCCTATTCTCCTCCACAGCAAACATTTCTTTCAATCACTCTACCCATTTTCCCCTTACTGCTTTCACTTCCATTAATATCTGCCCATCTGGACTTCTTTTCAAAACACCTTTTTATTTTTATAAAAAATGCCTGTCACACTCCTTTCCCATTTTACAACTGCTCTTCTCTTTGCCTATTTATGTTATATTGGCTTCTCCCGCTTTTTCTTATACCTCTCATATGCTTCCCAAATCTTACTTTGCAACCAATTTACCCATAAGTGCTTCTTCTCTCGTCTTCACCTCATCATCCCACCCCTTACTACCCTTCCTTGTATTCCTTCCCATCCTCCTCGTTCCACATACTATATTAGCATACACTTTCCTCCGCATTTTTCTCAGTACTAGGTCGAAATGCGCTTGCAAAAACCGACATCTCCCATCCCAGTTACACCTTCATTCACATTAACCTTAAAATCACTTCTCTCCTTTTCTGCCATCACTTATCAGCAGAGCTACTCCTTCCCTCCCTCGCCCCTTCCTCATTTCCCACATTCTCCACACCACACTAACAAACTCAAAACCACCCCTCCCCTTCAATTTAGTTATACTTATCGCTAACACAACCATCTTACTTTTCATAAACATTCTACCTATCTCTTCGCTTTCACTCTCATATGTACCACAATCACGCACACTTAAAGACCAATTTTTTTCCGGTTCTGTATAGAAATCTTCTCCATGACACTCTTATGCCTTGACTTCTTGTAAGAGGATTATACAGCGAGCAGGAAAACTAGTCTCACCACTCCGCCCTATTTTATCGTCTATTACGATTCGTATGAAAACCATGGTGGCAAAATTATTTTCTCATCCTACCACAGGGGACACAGGGAAAAAGAAAAGTATAATCAAGAGAACACTAAACAAGGAATAGTTGCAGTACAAAAGTAGCATCATACCTTTAGGAGTAGAGATTCTACTCTAACATAGACAAATGATGTGTTACTCTAGTCTGTAGGGGCTCCCTACATCATTTCCTAAAACCTTGGCTGCATGCTACTATGAAACAAATGCTGCACAATAATATGCAGTCAATACTCTAGTACGGGGTAATTACTGATAAATAAGGACGTGCTCAATTCTTTTTAGTTTTTTAGTGTTTTCTAGCTCAATGAGTGGTTGATTAAGTTTTATATGATTTATTTATTTTAATATCTAATACCCTTGTTCACAGGAGAACTGTTGTGTCCGCAATAATATGAGTCAACACGCACTTTATACATCGACATTTTTCGGGATTGATGTTCTCTACATTAGATGTTCCCTGTTGCATTAAAGGGCTGCGGGTGGAAAATTATCCAATAAAATTTTGTCTTGATTACGTATATTGTGTTCAAATGCTTCTACAACCGGAACAAAGCAGTTTTACCTGAGGTAACGACAAAATGAATAAACTGCAAATTGGGTTTTTCAATGGAAGTGAGTGGATCAAGTAAAGTTTTCTTTTACCCTAAGAAATGTGCTTGCTATTGTGACGGATTTTCCCTTCATCCCGATAACAGAATTAACAACTTCAGCTCTGAGTCACCATAGTTGGATTCGTTCAGCACAGAGCTGGCCCTGGATCGAGGGAATTAAAACGTCTTGATAAACAAAGAACGGAGGTAATCTACTTCAAACACTCTCTTTTGGTAAATGCGTAATTATTTGGTGGGTAATCTCTGAAGTAAAGAAGCTAATGCAAACATGGAAATTATGTGACCTTCAGTTATCACAACTGTTCTTACTTTTCTTCCTCCTCCACATACTCCTCGAAAATGTCAGTTTCATCAGGACGAGTGGTAAGACTATTCATTGCTCACTAATGAAGAAAGTGTGACATAAAGGATTTTTGTAATTAAACAAAGTCCAGAATGCAGATGTAGTGAATATAGGCAAAAAACATGCAGTAAGAAGTACGTAGCTGCAACCAAGTTACTTTGCCCTATGTACTTGGACTGGTGGGAAAGCTAAGAGTCATTATTATGAATCGAAGTTAAATGTGGAACTCGAACCCACGTTTAGGAGGGTGCGGGAATCACACGTTTCCGACATACTGCCGTTAATCCAGAGCCTAACTCTCGTACACTAGATAGGTTGGAAAATTTACCCATTTCCTTATTCTTCTCTGAGGACAAAGGCATGGTTCCATAGCAATCAAATGGGCACTCGTAGACTGTGAAGGAAATCCTATTCAAGCAGATCGGTGCCAAACCAGATGAGGGAAGGATCACGTTACGAGGGATGATGATGATATGACGACGACGATAATGATGATGATGATGATGATGATGATGATGATGATGATGATGATGATGATGATGATGATGATGATGATGATGATGATGATGATGATGATGATGATGATGATGATGATGATGATGATGATGATGATGATGGTGGTGGTGTTGGTGATGATGATGATGATGATGATGATGATGATGATGATGATGATGATGATGATGATGATGATGATGATGATGATGATGATGATGATGATGATGATGATGATGATGATGATGATGATGATGATGATGATGATGATGATGATGATGATGATGATGATGATGATGATGATGATGATGATAGTGGTGGTGGTGGTGGTGATGATGGTGATGCTGATGCTGATGGTGATGCTGCTGCTGCTGCTGCTGCTGCTGCTGCTGCTGCTGATGATGATGATAATGATGATGATGATGATGATGATGATGATGATGATGATGATGATGATGATGATGATGATGATGATGATGATGATGATGATGATGATGATGATGATGATGATGATGATGATGATGATGATGATTACAATTATGGTGACAGTGACGGTGACGGTGGCGGTGACGGTGACGGTGACGGTGACGGTGACGGTGACGATGACGATGACGATGACGATGACGATGACGATGACGATGACGATGACGATGACTTTGACGATGACGATGCCTTTAACGATGACGATGACGATGACGATGACGATGACGATGACGATGACGATGACGATGACGATGACGATGACGATGACGATGACGATGACGATGACGATGACGATGACGATGACGATGACGATGACAATGACTTTGACGATGACTTTAACGATGACGATGACGATGACGATAACGATGACGATGACAATGACGATGACGATGACGATGACGATGACGATGACGATGACGATGACGATGACGATGACGATGACGATGACGACGACGACAATGACGATGACGACGATGAGGATGACTGACGATGATGACGATGATGACGATGAGGATGAGGATGAGGATGACGATGACGATGACGATGACTATGACGATGACGATGACGATGACGATGACGATGACGATGACGATGACGATGACGATGACGATGACGATGACGATGACGATGACGATGACGATGACGATGACGATGACGATGACGATGACGATGACGATGACGATGAAGTGTTGTCTATCCCAGATATTTTGTATGAATTTTATAACTCTTATAACAGAGATGGCCTTTTTGGCGGAGGTATGCTGCTAATGATTATCGGGACATTGAAAAGACATGATACTACATGTAATCAATTTCTCTGGCTTAGCTGACAGTAGAGTGATGACAACTGAACTACTTTCAAATTAAGAGCTGAAAGATATGAAGTCTGAACAGCTATGCTTATATTACTCGCGTGCTCTCTTGTTATATGCTGCAATTCGCAATACTTTCTGCTCCTTTTCTTAATGTCACTTGAAAGAGAGCATTTTGAGATTTGAGGTATAATTTAATGACTGCATATTATAAATTGACAATTTTGTTGCATTGCAAATCTCTTATCATACAACTTTAGTGCTATTCATGTAATGATATTTGTTTTGTTGTATAGGGATGAGAAACAGTTATGATATAATGCATTTGTTTTTTAATAGCAAAAGGATCAGTGTAAAAATATTCTTATTTCTTTTATGCTGCAGTCTTCCTCTTGTACAGCATCGTTGTAAGTAGCACCAATAGATTTCCTTTCATGAACTTAATTATCTAGAGCTATTATCACGATGAAGGGTAAAATTTATTGTGAATTTTTCATTATATTTTACTAATGGTAGCTATGTTTTGCATTTTTTCTTTTCGGTATTATGATATATTTGCAGATCAGTGACATTATCAGTGTCACTAGTTATGTGCTTATGTCAACATCAATAATTGAAGAAAAAAATGCAAAGAAGGAGTTTATGTAATTAAAGTTTTAGAATTGGGTGAGGCAGTATTGTAATGATAGTTAATAAAAATTATATTATAAAGAAGTTTGAGTCAAGCATTAATTGCACTCAAGCTACAAAGACAGTCTAGGAAGGATGGTGATGATAGAGGCATACAAAAGATTTCCCAGAGAAAGATGATAAAAAGAATAAAGGTACTGACACATACATTTACGGTAACTGAGGGAATATTGAGAATATATGGTTGGGGTAAATAATTCAACAGCTGACATAAATGGCGGCGATAGTTCAGGTAACGGTGAAAGCTATTATTTTTCAAAGGGAAGCCGTTTAGAGGTGATTTAGATCACAACAGTCGTGAAACTTGCAATCGTTATTTTGTTGGCAAAGATGTTTATGGCCCAAAGTGCAATGCTACCACGGGGGGCGAAGATGAAGGACGGGGTATGAAATGTGGGAGAAACGCTTAAAATTTTATTTTTTCTTAATGGCATTACACCACCCGTTCTCTTCCTCACGGTTGCGCTGAGAGAAGAGATAACGAAACTACTGTCGAAAGTCTGAGCTCCTATGTCTCAATGGTATTGGGTATTTTTGGATATCATTCATATGAGGAATTGGTATCGAAAGAACTATGATCCGGACTTTCAAGATATATGAGAATGGGTGAACATTAAAGGTTAGGTATTTTAGAGGTAATTTCACAGTGGTTTTCAACGGAACTATGCTCTGTTGCTATTCGATAAGTGAGCTTGGAAAAAGTAAGACTTCTTCGGATACCAACCATGTCATTCTTGTAGGTACTAAAATGATGGAACATGATTTATATGCAGACCTGCTATGAATTCCGTTAATGAAATTGTCGAGATGAATTTAAGAATTACAACTTTATTGTGATAAAATAATTATAAAACACTTCTCTTAGGGATCAGCAATGAGTCATAAAGGTCTTCATGATATTACTTTATTGTTTCATTTACGTGTTAGTAAGATAGTTTGGAGTAGGGAGTACTTAATCTCTTTCTTAACTAAGGGTGCGTAGGAAATAAGTGATATAGAGTAGGGGCATTCAGAATAAAAAGAACAAGTATCATTCAGTGCTGGAAATGATTAATCCAGATATATATGACACTTTCCTTACTAATGGAAAGTCATGGAAATCGGCTTGTCAGAAGCCAGAATAAAGGAGCAATTGTTGCCCTGTAATAGGACTAACAACCGCCGGCGCGAATTTCACTCACTAGAGTTCCGGATCCCCTCCGTGGCTGGCAATGACTTGGACCCTCCCATATGTTTGTTGATCTGTACTGTAGTTGTGTAGGTCATTTTCTATGTTATTAATTTGTAATAACAGAGGAAGAAAGGAAACATTTGGTGATCAACCCTATGTTAACATGGGGAGGAAATAAATTTGACGTAGGTGGAGAGAGTAGCCCCGATCCGGAAACCAAGTGTCAGTCTCTTGTGGCTACATCTTCAATCAGAGGTGAGCATGTTGATGAATTCTGAAGATGTCTGACAGGAGAATGATTTCTCTGATATTCATCTTGTAGTATCACTTCCTTTTTTGGTAATCGTCAATGATTCTTCCTCCCCGGTAAAAAATTAGTTAATCATGACAGTTTGAACTATCTTCTTACCAAAGAGGTATCCTGAAAATGAATCAAACATACTAGTGGCATCCAGTGTAAAAGGATGCATACCTTCCCTCTTGTGATTTATTATTCACTTTCTGGTACCAAGCCAATAGCATTTCCAAAAACTTTATATGTCTGTACATTTTCTATCGCAGCAATGGCGGCGTTTCTGTATCTTCTCATTAAAAAACAAATTTTAACAAAAAACTCAATCTTGGTTGATTATGGCACTACTCCTTCTGCTCCTTTTTCCTTGCTCAGACTTCCCGGCTGATTTTTTCAAGGTTGTTTTATTTTATCCTATAAAACTTTGATATTAATATAGCTTTTAGTCCAATTGGAGCACTTACTATGGGTTGAAAGCACTGCACCACTGTGCTTAATCCCTGCGTCTCTATCCATCAGTTTGCTACTACCCTTTATGCTGATGTTCCACACATCAAAAACCTAACATTGATAATCAGCAAAGAAAAATACATGAAAAGACTAAGAGCAATCAAAGGTTTTGGTTAGCACAAATAAAGGCTAATTGCAGTACATAAACAGTTCATTAGAAATAATCTTGACTATACTTTCCCGGCACTGATTCCTATTACAAAGAAACACAGACACCCTAATTTCTACACAAACCAAAGTACAAAGAATAATAACGAGATGAATCATTGGAGGGGTGAAACGATTGAGGTGATATCATAATTATATATAGGTAAAAAAATCTATCTATCTATCTATCTATCTATCTATCTATCTATCTATCTATCTATCTATCTATCTATCTATCTATCTACCTATCTATCTCTCTATCTCTCTATCTATCTATCTATCTATCTATTTATCTATCTATCTATCTATCCATCTAACTGTCTGTCTGTCTGTCTGTCTGTCTGTCTGTCTGTCTGTCTGTCTGTCTGTCTGTCTGTCTGTCTGTCTGTCTGTCTGTCTGTCTGTCTGTCCGTCCGTCCGTCCGTCCGTCCGTCCGTCCGTCCGTCCGTCCGTCCGTCCGTCCGTCCGTCCGTCCGTCCGTCCGTCCGTCTGTCTGTCTGTCTGTCTGTCTGTCTGTCTGTCTGCCTGTCTGTCCGTCCGTCCGTCCGTCCGTCCGTCCGTCCGTCCGTCCGTCTGTCTGTCTGTCTGTCTGTCTGTCTGTCTGTCTGTCTGTCTGTCTGTCTGTCTGTCTGTCTGTCTGTCTGTCTGTCTGTCTGTCTGTCTGTCTGTCTGTCTGTCTATCTATATCTATCTATCTATCTATCATCTATCTATCTATCTACCTATCTATCTATCTATCTATCTATCTATCTATCTATCTATCTATCTATCTATGTGTCTATCGATATACAATGATATAACAATGTCATCCCCTCATAAAGGAGGTAGTAAGGCAAAGTATATAATCACCTTCGCATACCCACACCTATCTTTTGCATCCTCTTTCACTGCACAATAACCATTCCCTTTTACTCAGGGGTCCCCTGCATCCCATGCACCCTTGCCATTCTAGGTATTCCTCACAAGTTCATTCCATATAAATCTACCTTTCACACTCATTTTGCTATTCCTTTTCACTCATTCTTTCCATGTGCCCAAACCATCCCAGTATTCATTAATCCACCCTATTTGCCATCTTCTTTTTCACCCCTGTTCTTCTCATCTTATTTCTCACTCTATCCACGTAACCACCACCATACTTCTGAAAGACGTCATCTTAAACACTTTTAAACTTCTCCTTTCTGCCTCTCTTAGATTCTAAATATTTTTCCCCTACACTGTCGTACGAGGAATCACCTCTTCATGTAGTTTTCTCTTTACGTACATTCTCATTTATCATTACACTTTTCATTCCCCCAAGACGTTAATTTGTTTCCCTAGCTCTACAGTTGACCTCCACCTCACTCCTCTATTCCCCGTTACATGTGACCCTAAATATCTAAAAGCTCACCACTCACCACTTTACATTTACCCACATTTACTTCTAACGTCCTCCTTTAACAACTTTTCCAAACTCCGTCGTTGACATCCCTAGACTTTTTTCTGACCCATCCACAAGATCAGTGTCATCAACAAACAAAAGTGACCTCACCTCCCACTTCCCTCTAACCTAATCTCCAGTACCCTCTCGCATCACACGTTCATGTAAACATTGAACAACCAAGGTGACAAAACACAAACCTGGTGGAAAAAATGTAACATAAATGATATGCTGGTAGGAATAAAAGATGAAAAAGAGGTTGTAGCAAAACGTTGAAAAAGCAGGATTATGTGAAAGATATAAAATATATAGCTTTCTACATATATGTGTACACTTTTGGAAGAGGCTTGATGAAATTATGATACAGACCAACAATATAAACAAACTCCAAGTCAAATTATACAAACTGGAGGCAAGGAATGAGATCTCATAACCACATTCTCAACCAAATACACTTCAATAAGGTATATAAGTACACACACACACACACACACACACACACACACACACACACACACACACACACACACACACACACACACACACACACACACACACACACACACACACACACACACACACACACACACACACACACACACACACACACACACACACACACTCGGTGGCGCAGTTGGTAGAGCGATGAACTACTAGCATGGTGGTGCGCGTAGTGCTTGGTTCGAATCCTGCCCAGGGCCGAAATTATTTCGGTACAGCTGCGCTTCGGGTCGTTACTCTGACTCTCGTGGGCGGGGAGTTGGGTGTGTGTGTGTGTGTGTAAGGTCATAGCATTACCCATAGATCGGACCTACGAGCTCTGAACTCTCTTCCAGGAAGGAAATAGCTGTCGATCACGAGTCCAACACGTGATCCAAAGACCAAGTGAACACACACACACACACACACACACACACACACACACACTCACACGTGCACACACATACACACACAAACACACGCACATGCATCCACACGCGTGCACGATTAGCGATACATTCATATATTTTTGTTCATTCTTTATAAATGTAGCTATTTATCTATATTAATTATATGCATATTCAAAATGTATTAGTTTCAATTTGTCTAGGAGGAACTCTAAATCTGGTACTCTTCTATTTTTTTTTCCACAGCCTCATAGTATTTTTATTTCGTCACTTCACTATACCCATTGCTTTCACACACACTTCCTATCATCTTTCTCGCTTATCGACCATGTCCTTCATAATCACATCCTCTGTCATCCCCACTTGGTTGATCTTCTGCTCTCTCCACCACCAGTATTTCCCAGGAGACCACTCTACCCACATCGTCATTTCAACATCCCTAGGGTATTCCCCGCATCCTACTCCGACGATCCACTTTTCTCCTTTCCTAGTATGTTCCACTTCTCTGGAAATCCACTACTTGGAAGTCTTACTCTTTGTAATCTCATAAACCTTCACCTGTAATTTTTCTGCAAATTTCGATCATACTCTTTTATTCAAATTTGTCCGACTTATTTCTTTTTACTTACTCCGAAAGTTTTCACTCTGCAGTATCGACAAGACGGTCTTTAACATCATCATTAATACTATGTAATTACTAGAACCAGTACTACTATCATCTTCATTATACGGATCGCTGTTACCATTGACATCATTGCCTCTCTCACCATCTACGTCCTCTACATAATTGACATCATCATCATCACCACCACTGCAACTCAATCTTCATTACCAGTGATGACACCAACGGCTGCTCCATTGCCATAATTCCTTAATCATATTATTCCTTTCAGTATCACCTTCCTCACTGCTACCGTCACCACCGATGACATCAACGGCACAAACCTCTACTCTCTTTACCACCATCACCACTATTCATGTAACAAAGACAAAAACAGCTACCCTGCCACTACCATCAAAAGCAGTACCACGTCTTCAGCATTCATCAACTTTACCGCCTACATCTGTTCCAGCAGTCCTACAGCCATCTTTTAATCCACTTCTTCAATTCTCACCGCATTTTCTTCTCTTTCATCTTGTTTTCTCCACAATTCTCCTTCTTTCACTACTTTTCTACCTTCTTCGTCTCCCTTCTCGTCTTTATTTTCCCCTTCATCTCAGTTCTTTTGTAGCTATTCACATTTCTCGTACATTCCCTTCACTGATCATAATAAATGTTATATTTTTTTCAGAATTTGAAGAAAAAAAATAATTAGGAAAAATGTTCTATGAAAATATTCAATTGGATAAAATCTAAGGCTTGAAAAACAGAAGAGAAATCAGTAAAGAAGATCTTCGCAAGGTTGAAAGCAGTGAAATAGGTACCGTTCACGCACTGTTGCCCTTCGGGCTTACTTTTACTTTTTTCATCTTTTTTCATCTTCTTGATTCATAGGATTAGGAGAGGAACAGAGGGAGTAATTGGTGAAGAACAGTGTGGTTTTAGGACAGGTAGGGGATGTGTAGATCAGATTTTTGTGGTAAGACAGATATGCGAGAAAAGTATAGTAAAAGGGAAGGATGTTTTTTGGGCTTTTATGGATCTGGAAAAGGCTTACGACAGGGTAGACAGGAAGGCAGTGTGGGAGGTACTGCAGATATATGGAATAGGAGGAAAGCTGTTAAGAGCAGTCAAGAGTTTTTATGAGAGTAGAAGAGCTTGTGTTAGGATTAGAAATGGAGAGAGTGAATGGTTTGAGGTAAAGGTGGGACTTCGTCAGGGGTGTTTTATGTCGCCCTGGCTGTTCAATCTATACATGGATAGGGTGGTCCGAGAGGTGAATGCAAAGGTAGTGGATCAGGGGTTGGAGATGGTTAAAGAAAATGGAGAAAAGTGTGAGGTGAGCCAGTTGTTGTTTGCTGATGACACTGCGCTTGTAGCAGGAAAAAGGAGGGATTGAGGAAGTTAGTGACAGAGTTTGAGAAGGTGTGTGAAAGAAGGAAGCTGAAGATATATGTGGGCAAAAGTAAGGTGATGAGATGTACAAGGGGAGAGAGTGACAGTAGGCTGGATGTGAGCATTAAGGGTGTTAAACTGGAGGAAGTGGATAGTTTTAGATACTTGGGTGCGAATGTGAAAGGAAAGGGAGGAGTGGGGGTGGAGGTAGAATGTAGATTGAGGGAAGTGAGTAAATGCCTTGGTGGATTAAAAAGTAATGAGAAATAGAGATCTGGGAATGGATGCTAAGAGGAGGTTATATCAACGAGTGATTGTGCCAACAGCAATGTACGGGGCAGAAACATGGAACATGAGAGAGGAAGAGAGGAGTTTGAATGCGTTTGAGATTAAATGTCTGAGAAATATGATAGGGGTTACTAGGCTAGATAGAGTGAGAAATGAGGAGGTGAGGAGGAGAACAGGGGTGGAAAGGGAACTGGGAGATAGGGTTGATGAAAGAGTATTAGGATGGTTTGGACACATGGAAAGAATGAGTGAAGAAAGATTAGTAAAAGAAGTGTGGAAGGCGGAGGTAGAAGGAGTGAATATGAGGGTGAGTCCTAGGATAAGATGGATGGATGGGGGAAATGGGCTTTACAAAAGAGAGGAATGTCTGTAGAGGAAGGACGGGAGGAGACAGAAGATAGGGGTGAATGGAGAAGGGTTGTGTATAGATGAGGCTGTGATGCATGAGGAGTGGGTAGGGGATGGGGGGTGAGGAAGTATGTATGAGAAAAAAATTGACGCAGCCCAAAGGGATTTCTCCCCGTCTTCTCCTTTCCTGCATGAGGGGATGGAGAGGGGGGAGTCGCCAAATTTATGAAGCGGCCTTGCTGTGGATGTGTTGTGTCTTGCGACACTGCTTCTGCAGGGATGACTCGTCGTCCAGGAGGTGTCAAGATAGGAGGGAGGGAGGAGGGTGGAGGGGAGTGGAATATATGGGAAATGAAATGGGTAGAAGTGATTTCTATGCCTTTTTCTCTTTGGCTAACCCCCGTGTAAGGGGGAAAAAGCCTTTGGTATATGTATGTATGTATGTATCTTCCCTCACCATATTCACTCCCCTTATTCATTTATTTCTTTTCTTAATTCGTGTAATATTTTGCTTCCATACTCATGTTACTTTACCTTGCAATGTGGTTCATTTTGCACGTTTCAATGGCCACGTTCAATATGCAAATATTAGTCGCTTTCCAAAATTGACCTTCCGGACATTCGACATATTTCATTCTAGCTGATACCAGAGCATTTTATTTATCTCAAGTGAACTTAGAAGCTCTGAGCAATAAATAACTGGAAAATATATAATGATTGGACTATCTAGACTAACCTCTGACTCCCTAGTATAATGGTTTTGGTACTTTTGATAATTATGACTTGGTTAACTCAAGACAAACATCTGTCTTATCTCATTCTGTCGCCTCTGTATATCATCTTTTTACAACGAACAACTATCATTTATCTACTTTTTCTCCTTTTTATGGGCTAATCTTCAACATTTTATATACCAAGCTTCAAACATTCTCCAGATTTCCATTCCTCTATCCCTTTATACATCTCGCTGTCCATTTGGCTGTCTTTATCTCCCTCCCCAATAATTTCTATCACTTAGCCTTCTTCTTCTCTACTGACTAATATTACAAGTCACACTTTCTAATTTTGCCCTGTTAACTAGCTACCCCTCATTCTCATCTAACATTTCCTTCTCGTATTATGCTATTATTGTTATACGCATTTCATCCTCTTTCTTTTCTGACTTCAATTAATCTCCTTAATACGTACTAGAACTTCCAATTTTCTAAATATCTTCCCTTCGTTCTAGTTTACTCTTTCTCTCAAATTTGTAAATCCTGTTTTGATTTCCTATTTCCTATCATCATTCTCTTATTCTAAAATTGATCGAATTATATTTATTTTCTCTCTTCAGCTCCGCTCACGCCCTTGGTCATGAATCAGGCAAGCGATAATAGACCTTATATATTCCAGCAATTAAACTGTTTTTCTCCATTCCGCACTAAAATGCCCAGGCTTATATGTGCGAGCAAACTTTTTTCTGTTAGTAATGTGACCTAGTTTAACTCCTGCTTGATGCCTCATCATCTATACGCTCTGATATGTTACACCATCGCAATATAATGCTGATAAAGATGAGATCCTGCCGTATGCTGCCTTTCAGTTGAATAGAACTCATTTGGGAAATCACACTTCTCGTGGGTGCTAGCCAAAACTAAATACACAAGTTATGTACACTTGTTCAAGTAGTTGAGAGCCTTGAAGACCATGCAGATCCATATGTTCTGCTGAAGCACACGTTTAAAGAGGGACATGTAACAAAGATGTATTTGCAGAAAAGTGGTTTCAGAAAATAATATTTATTATATCGTTAACATAAATAATGACTATCAAAATATTCTCAGAAGTGGAATAGAGAGATTAAAAAAGTAATAGGAAGACAAAGGAACGATTGCAAGGACAGCTTGAGAGAATAGTGAGAAAAAAAATCACCAATATATGGTAGGACTGGTGGATGATAAGGAGAGATAGCAAGTGACAGGCACATCGGTAAAGATCTGGTTAATCATTCTGCACCCTGGGAATAGTTACTTTCAGTTGTAATCCTTTCAGTCGAAGGATAGCCACTTAGCTGTATGAATTCAGTTAGGCAAAACAGAATATATAAAGATGCTATAGGGCTGATTGGTTAAATAAATTTAAATCTAACTTCAGGCCACAAATATTTCTTTAGCAGATGAAGAAATCTGCCTTAATCCAGAAAAAAATTGACAAACCATGATATTACCGTATCTGTAAAATGGCATGACTCACACCCCCACTGAGGTTGTCCGATTTGGGGTAATGCGAATTTTGGCCTATTGTCTTTACAAACGCGCATGCCAATTTCTAGATCCCGAAAGAATCTTCTGAGGCTCCTGTCAATTTAATTGGCTGTAGTTATTTGTACGAAAGGTGCGCCGGCTGACCAGAGTATCTATTCACGTAAAGCAGGAATTACTTTCATCCAATCGTTGGAGCTTTTGTAAGTACAAGAATCAGAAGGGATATGGGAAGAGATACAGAGGTTCACAGGTAAAAAAAAAAAAAAACTCACAAATAGCATTAGAAAAAATCACTTAGGGAAACATGTTACTTAAATGGATTGCAATGTTAAGCGTGACCTTATTCGGTTACATGTTACTTGATTCCCTCCTTGTCTTGTCGTTTTCACATATCAGTAATTCTGTTTCTTTTTCTGTCTAATAAGTAATTACAACAGTGGTCTAAAAATTGGCTAATAAAATTTAACATAAGTAAATGTAAGGTTATGCACATAGGTAAAAATTATAAGTACGATTAGAAGTTATTTCGAAATTCGTTAACAAAAGTTGATAATGAAAAGGATCTCGACGTAATTATCAGTAATGATCTCAAATCATCTAAGCAGTGTATTTCCGCCTCAGAGAAAGCAACCAAGACTCTAAGATTGATTGCGCGATCTTTTGATTTTAAAAGTCCATCTGCCATTAACAAACTATATAAATCGTTAGTTCGTTCACATTTGGAATATGCTGTATCTGTATGGTCACCGAATCTCATTAAAGACATTGAAAAATTGATTAGTTCCAATTATCAGAAATAAATCATACGAAAATCGACTAAAATGTATGAATCTATTTTCCCTAAAAAGAAGGTATATACTCAGGCGTGATTTGATACAGGTCTTTAAGATTCTAAAGGAAATTGACATCAAAAGGGACCAAATTTTCTCACTGAATGGGAATTAGACAAAAAATAATGGTCTCAAACTCATCCATCTCCTCATCATCAAAATACTTGTCTTGGACTTCACCTGCAGCGGGTGGCACTGGCACGGGATATTTGGAGCAATGAGGAATTGGAACAACTGATGATGGGATATATGGGTAATACACAGCAGCAGCATTCTTTCCTTTCCACTGCTTGTTATCTTCCACCATGGAAAAACAAAAAAAAAAACAGTTTGTGGAGTGGTCTGTTGAGTCTAGCCAGACCCTTGGGTTGAGTCTTTCAAGAACCTTTTCTCACTTCACAGCCACCTTTCCAGAGTCTTCTTACAATACTCACAACATTAGTGATTGACCCAGGGCTTGTCCTAGTCCCCAACAGGCATCCCGAAGTACCTTTGGTAGGCTTCACAAACCTTCACTGACGTTTCTTAGGAGAATTCTTTGCCTCTCTTCTTTATATACTTTCCACATATATAACATAATTAGTCAGGAAGGAGCCGGTAGCCCCTTTGAAGCCATCTGAAAATAAAATAAATATATGCAATCACAAAAGATGGATCTTATAGATCTGAAAATATAAAATATAAACATGTTAAATTAGCATACATGTATAAGATAAGTTAGGTAATTCAGGCTACAATCACCAAATTTTGAAAAATAGCACCAAATTACATCAATTGCAATCGAAAATATAACATAAATTACTTTTACTACAATTCTAAAATTCTATTAGGTTGAATTCTAGTGGATAGCCTAGAATTCTGACAAACCCAAACTTGTAACTGCTAAATATATATGTTTTTTTTCGGAGGGGGGGGGGGACCTAAATAACATAAAAAAAATGATTACAAGCCAGGAACTTTTTTTTTTGTGTGTGATATCTGTTATAAGTTAAGGTGGCAGGTAATTTGGCAAGGGTGCTTTAGACTGCAATGTCTCTATACAGCTGCAAGCATTCCAATAGGGTATGAAGACGCAGTTTCTCTGTCTGACGTTATCTGTCTCCAGATTTCCGCTTTTCCTAACGTAATATGGCTTTGATTCCCCAGTTTTTCTGACGTCATGCTTCCTCTACCTGATGTCATATCTCCTCTCTCTGACATCGGATATCCTCACATTGCATCATGTAAAAGAGGAAGTAGCTGGCGGATATTTCAAGTGCAATTGATCTGAAGGAAAATTGGGCAAGATACTAGGCTCCGTTTATCTGTCTCTAAAGTCTTGTGGAATTACCATCAAGTCCTCGACGTCATCCTTGCCATCCATGACAAAAGTATATTTTCTTTAAGGAGGAACGCTATGAAAATGATAAACCGGTTGAGACTGCATAGTCATTTAATATTCATATGCCAAAAACGCCGGGCAAAAGTCAATAGCACTAGTCGCTATAAATTCTCAGGAATCTTGTCACTGTATCATGTGGATAATGCATTTGGAATGTGAAAAGGTTTTGGTTCATTTTAGTTTGTTATGAAAGAGGTACAACACGACGTCAAGGATAGACATATGTCACCATGAGGCTGAAGAGCAACTACTGCATGAGCATTCCTTACGTTCATGTCTGTAGACTGCGTTACAAAATGCTTGGTAACATATGTGCCCCGAGAGGCATGATAACCTACTACAGTAATTGAATAGTTCCCATGATATAACATGTTGCCACCAACTGCTATTCACACTAGGAAGACTGGTGAAGTATACAATATTGGTCTATTGTGATGCTGGAGAAATATTTGCCTATGGTTGTTTTATTGCGTCCAGTGGGTTGTGCTTCTCTGATATTGTGTGAGGGTAGAGAGAAACCAAGGGCTTCTGCATAGAAATATGTTCCTATTATTATCGTGAGCTAGTCTACAGCAGATTTTCATCGGTATAAGCCCTCATTACAATAATAGTAGGAAGTATGCATAACGTGGCAAATTAATACACGATGTTCAGATCAACGGCACTAGTACAAGTGATGGGAAAAATGTTGGTTCACTTTAGCCTAACACCGAAGAATCCACACCACACTGTAACCGCTGTTTTGTTCATAGTGTTCCTTTGAAATATATGGATTTTCATTTCTCGGATTACTGCTGGAATTGCGGTGATTGATTGAACCTTTTAACTTAAATGTGATTTCGTTGCTTCAAACATTTTTGTTTGAAAACTGTGCGTCCTTTGCAAATTTCACCTCGAAACACTCAAAAAATTATTTTCTCCGACAAGCATTATCCTCATTGATAGCATGAAAGTAGGAGTGCACCTTTTCACATTATTTGGCTTCAAAATACGATAGACGCTCGAGTATGACATCTCTCCAACCGTTTGCTGAGTAGATCTTCTCTGAAATCGGGAGTATTATCCAAAACCTGTTCTTCTCTCGCTAGGAATGTGACAAATGTGTTCTTCCGAATTTTTGTGTGTCTTCAACAGTTTCATCAACTTTAAATTTACAATTTCATCAACTTTAAACTTATCTCTACTGCAAGTAGAACTACTCTATTAAATATGTTTATGACTACATCTTCAGCATATTTACACTTAAGGTATGATCTTAACCTTTTAAAATCTTTCCAGGATTGAACTTACTCTCTCAACTTTTGAATTTTCTCCTCCGTTTTCTTTAATCAACTTCAAGAGAATAAAAGGTCATGCATTGAGTTTCGAAATGTTCTTGAGAATATTTTGCGCGAATGAGCACGCACACACACACGCACACACACACACACACACACACACACACACACACGCACGCACACACACACACACACACACACACACACACACACACACACTCACACGCACGCATACACACACACACAAACAAACAAACAAACAAACACACACAATACGAAATCGGCAGAAAAAGTAGGAAGTAGAAAAAAAAATGCTTCAAAGCTACAACTGACCTAATTAAAAGAAGGACTATGCGGAGTAAAAACAGGAGAAACGAAATAGAAAGATTAGAACTGAACGAGCTTATCAACAAAATGCAGATATCAGAGAAAATAAAGAGGAACATGGATGAAATAGAGAAAACTATTCGGAAAGGTATAAATACCAAAATGACCGAGGGCGGGTATGCTTTAGGAAGAAAGCAAATTATATCTTTGAGAGATAGAAAGGGAGATATCATTAAAGGAAGAGACAGAGTGGTGAAAAGAGAAGAATACTGTATTTTTACCAAGAGCTTTACTCGTCGAAGACAGTAGTTGAGTCAGTAATTCCATATGTAGACGTTATTAGTGTACCAGAAATTACAGAGGAAGATAGGGAATTTGATCTTTAAATATGAAATGAAGGAAAACACCTGGGGAATGTGGTATATAGATAGATCTTTAGAAAGACGTAGGGAAAGAAGTTCATATTAAGTTAGCTCAGCTGCAGACCCAGTGCCTACGTCAAGAAAGCGTTCCTGAATCGTTGTGCAATGCTATAGTGATTTTGCTTCATAAAGAGAGACCAGAAAGACCTTAGTAACTATCGATGGATTTGCTTGCTATCAGATGTGTATAGACTATTTTCCAAGATCCTTACAAATAGACTAAGTCAAGTTTTAGATGAAAACTAACTGAGAGAACAGGCAGGCTTTAGAAGTAAATATTCGACTCTAGACCATTTGAAGGCGATGAACAAACTAATCGAGAAAACGCGGAAAACAATATACCTCTTTGCTTAGCTTTTGCAGATTACGAGAAGGCCTTTCACTCAGTAAAACAAATAGCTATTCTAAACTCGCTACACAAGCAGTGTGCAAACAAATAGATTGTAAGGGTTCTGGAAAAGGTTTATGTGAAAGGTACCACTGTACTTTGACTGCATAAACATACTTAAAAGATAAAGATCGAGAAAGGAGAAGAGCAAGGCGACACAATTTTACCCAGATTATTTACAGCTTGCTTGGAGGAGATTTTCAGAAGGTTGAGTTGGGAAGAGAAAAGTTTGAAGATTAATGGCGAAAATTTTAACCTTCTATGATTTGCGGATGAATTTATTCTTATTTCAGAAACAGCAGAAGACTTGCAAAATATGTCGAGTGATCTGAACAAAGAAAGTCTCAAAGTAGGTTTCAAAATGAATAAGAGTAAAATAAAAATTATGTTCGACACGAAATTTGAAACTAAAGAGATTATAATTGATGGTGAGAGTCTTGAAGAGCTTGAAGAGCATAATCATTTAAACCATTTGGTGAAAGTGACCAAAGATCGTGGTAATAAAATAAAAAAGGCATGTTACAATTAATTTAGAATGTGGTAAGTATGATAAAATCCTACCTTTATGATTGAAACGCAAAGTTCACAATCAATGCATTCTGCCAGCAATGATCTACTGTTGTGAGGCTTTGAAACTGACGAAGCCGATGGAGACAAAGCTAAGAAATGCGCAGAGGAGAATGGAGAGATCAACAATGGGAATAACGTTGAGAGACCGAAAGAAAGCAAGTTGAGTGAGAGAGTAGACCAGAGTGAAAGATATAGTGGAGGCGGTAAAAGAGAGGAAGTTAAATTGGGCAGGTAAGTTAGCTCAACCGACTGAAGAGAGATAGAGTAAGTGTGTAACAGGGTGGACGCTGCGATATGGGATGCATGGAAGAGGAGACCAGACAGAGGGTGGAGAGACAAAGTAGAGAATTTTGCAGGAGTTACGTGGCAGAGGTTGGCGCGGTCGTGTGAATCATGGAATGCTGATATGAAAGAGGCTATTGTTCAGCAGTGGACTAAGGATGGGTAATATATATATTATATATATAATATATATATATATACATATATATATATATATATATATATGTGTAAGACAGAATAGAAATTGCACATTAGTAATTGCACTAAAAACCCACTATTTTTTGGATTTAAGAAAAGAAGGAAATAACGAATTTCCGTATATTTCGATCACTTGCTGTGATCCTCTTCAAGCGGAATACATAGACAAGAGAACAACATATCTTATATACAGATGAGAGAGGTAAAGTTAGGGAACATGGACAAGACATCTCATGTGGCATCTATATATGTATATATATACAATTATACATATATATGTATATATGCAGACAAACCACTGGGAAAATGAAAGAGATGAGACCGAGCGCTTTCGTCTATTCAGACATTTTCAAGGTATAGATACATAAAAGAGACAAGTATATATACTCAGAAGGTTAAGGTGGATCTCTCCCAGTGCCATATTGGCTCAAGTGTCCGGACATTTGGTTTACAATTTTTGTTATGATAAATTCATCCAATTTGTATAATCCTTTACTTAAATTAAAATTATTAACAAATGTATTCTTGATCAGACTGGATTCTATGATGTTTCTATTCAAATAAGAATTACTTTTGACAATTACTTCATCTTCATTCCAATTGATATAATGGTTAAAATCCCTAAGATGGACAAATAACGCGTTGGACGTTTGACCACTTCTAACGCTATATTTGTGTTGCTTTATTCTAACATTTAATTCCTTTCCAGTCTGACCAATATAGCATTTGTTGCAATCTTTACATGGAATTTTATATACACAGCCTTCCTTATTTTCAGGGGAATTTTTAATCAAAAGACTTTTGACTGTGTTGGAGTTCCTAAAAATGGTTTGGATGTTGAAATTCTTAAGAATATGCGGCAATTTAATAAAGTTGTCATGATACGGAAGAACGAGAAGATTTTTAGAATTAAATTTTTCTTTAGTTTTGTCATCAAAATAAGACTTTCTAGCCATTTTTTGAGAAATTTCAATTAGATGATTTGGATACTTTAATTTTAAAGCTATGTCATTTATTCTTGAGAATTCATCATCCAAAAACTCCGGACTACAAATCCGATAAGCACGAAGGTACATTGAAGATAACACAGATGCCTTGGTCCTGTAATGATGAGAAGAGTAAAAATGAACATATGAAAGAACATTGGTGGGTTTCCTATAAACATCAAATTTGAAAGACCTTTCGTTTCTGTATATCAATACATCAAGGAAAGGTAATTGATTATTTTGTTCTATTTCCATGGTAAAATTGATTGAAGGGACTAAGGCGTTAAGTTGTGACAAGAAAGTTGACGGGTCAGCATTAACAGGCCAAATGCACAAAATATCATCAATGTACCTAAACCAAGTAACATTTTGGGGGAGAATATTGGGTAACAACTTTGTTTCAAAAAATTCCATATAAAGATTGCTAAGAATTGGAGAAATCGGATTACCCATTGCCATACCGAAATTCTGTAAATAATAGTTACCGTTAAACACAAAATGAGATTCCAAAACACACAATTTAATTAAATCAATAATGGTGGCAGTAGGCAGTGGTAAATCAAATTTCTCCAATTCTTCTTCAAGATACACTAATAAATCAAAAACCGGAACACGGGTGAATAACGAAGTGATATCATAACTAATAAGAGAAAAATCATAGTTAATATTAAGGTTATTAAGTTTGTTAACTAACTCTACATTGTTGTGTATGTGGCTGTGGGAAATTGTCCCTACTAGAGGGCTCAAAACGGACACAAGCCACTTGGACAAATTGTACCCAGCAGATCCTCGGGAACATGTAATGGGTCTCACAGGGTTGTTCGGTTTGTGAGTTTTAATCAACCCATACATGTATGGAAGTGATGGTGATTTCGAGGAGAGCTGCTTGATCAAAATGTCATGTCCTTTTAAAATGCTTTTTTAACTTAGTGTTGAAATTCTTATTGACAACATCTAAAGGATTTTTCTTTAATTTAGTGTACGTATTTTTGTCATCTAAGAGGTCATCCATTTTGTCAATATAATCCTTTTTGTTCATAATGACAACACTATTACTTTTATCAGCTTTAGTCACATGTAATTCATCATCCTTTTTCAATTTGTCGTAAGCCATGAGAAAACGTTTGGGGCATGTAGGTTGGTTGGTTGATGACATGGAACTATAAACCAAACCTTTACTGATGTTAATGTCTTCAATGGGCACATTTCCAAACTTCTCAAGATTACAAAAACCTTGCGCAACGCTCACACTGTCCAACTGTTTGGAAACGGCAAAAATATGACCATACCCCAGGGCACATTTGGCATCTTCACTTAATTGTTTATTTGATAAATTTATCACAAAATTAGTGTTGGCATTTTTGGTCCACTCACTTTCCTTGATTAAATTATCAAGTTTCTTATCTAATTTGATTGTCAGAGTGTGGCACACTAACCTCATTTTGCCATAGCAATAATCTAACAAACTCACTTTCCATTCCAAAGGGATCGCCCGGTCAAACTCACGTCTTTTCTTCCCATACACTTTGAATAACTCGTGCACTTCAACTTTTGTACCCAATATTCTCCCCCAAAATGTTACTTGGTTTAGGTACATTGATGATATTTTGTGCATTTGGCCTGTTAATGCTGACCCGTCAACTTTCTTGTCACAACTTAACGCCTTAGTCCCTTCAATCAATTTTACCATGGAAATAGAACAAAATAATCAATTACCTTTCCTTGATGTATTGATATACAGAAACGAAAGGTCTTTCAAATTTGATGTTTATAGGAAACCCACCAATGTTCTTTCATATGTTCATTTTTACTCTTCTCATCATTACAGGACCAAGGCATCTGTGTTATCTTCAATGTACCTTCGTGCTTATCGGATTTGTAGTCCGGAGTTTTTGGATGATGAATTCTCAAGAATAAATGACATAGCTTTAAAATTAAAGTATCCAAATCATCTAATTGAAATTTCTCAAAAAATGGCTAGAAAGTCTTATTTTGATGACAAAACTAAAGAAAAATTTTATTCTAAAAATCTTCTCGTTCTTCCGTATCATGACAACTTCATTAAATTGCCGCATATTCTTAAGAATTTCAACATCCAAACCATTTTTAGGAACTCCAACACAGTCAAAAGTCTTTTGATTAAAAATTCCCCTGAAAATAAGGAAGGCTGTGTATATAAAATTCCATGTAAAGATTGCAACAAATGCTATATTGGTCAGACTGGAAAGGAATTAAATGTTAGAATAAAGCAACACAAATATAGCGTTAGAAGTGGTCAAACGTCCAACGCGTTATTTGTCCATCTTAGGGATTTTAACCATTGTATCAATTGGAATGAAGATAAAGTAATTGTCAAAAGTAATTCTTATTTGAATAGAAACATCATAGAATCCAGTCTGATCAAGAATACATTTGTTAATAATATAAATTTAAGTCAAGGATTATACAAATTGGATGAATTTATCATAACAAAAATTGTAAACCAAATGTCCGGACACTTGAGCCAATATGGCACTGGGAGAGATCCACCTTAACCTTCTGAGTATATATACTTGTCTCTTTTATGTATCTATACCTTGAAAATGTCTGAATAGACGAAAGCGCTCGGTCTCATCTCTTTTATTTTCCCAGTGGTTTGTCTGCATACTAGTATCACGCGTTCAAGTGATTTCTTCTGCATATATATATATGTATATATGAGAGAAATTTGCTAGTAACAGCGACATCAATCCGATAACTTTTTTGGTGTAGTGGGCTAAGGCTCTGTGAAGGTGATCTTGCGGGTGACCGAAAGCAGTGGGTTCGAATCCTGCATGCGCCTGTCATAAATATTATCGGATATATATAAAAAAGAAAGTGAAGGCATAAGAGGGTCTGGGAGCTTTCCAACCAGTACCCTAAGGTTTGGGTCTTTTAATATACGTGGATGTGTTACAGATGAGAGTAAAAGTGAAGAGATAGGCAGTATGTTTGTGAGAAGAAAGATGAATGTACTGGCTTTGAATGAAACTAAAATGAAAGGAAAGGGCAACTGAGAATTTGGGAGTGTAGCTGGGAGGTACTCAAGAGTGAAGAGGGGACGAGGGAGAGAAGGGGTGGCTATACTAGTAATTGAAGAGATAAGTAAGCGGGTAGTAGAGTGGAAGGAGAATCAACCAACACAGCGCTCCTAGAGGTCGGACGTCTCTGCACTCCAGCTCTCTCAACAAACGCCCAGGAATCTTCGCCGGCCGGTGGTGGCGAGGAGATATATCTCCTTAGCTGCTGCCGGTCTGGCAAAGGCCGACCTCTTCGTTTACGTCAGCAGGCGGGTTTACACCAGGACAAATACACATATTTCCCAAGTCACGTAATTCTCTGTTTTCAGAGTAGTGCTTGGACGAAAAGAGGCACACGCACACTTGCTCGTTGGCTTAGCAGAGGCCCAAACCGTCTCTCACTCAGAACCCTCAATCTGATCGCGGGCTGGTCAACAGAGAGATTTGGGACACCTCTCTGTCCAACCGGCCCGCAACCTAACGCTGGCCTCTTCGCTGACGCTGGTGAGCGAGTTTACACTTCTGACATTTTACGCACAATTCCCAATCGCGTAATTCTCTGTTTTCAGAGTTGTGATTGGAAGGAAAGAGATCATACAACACCCGCCCGCCTGCCCCCCCCCTCTCACCGTCACTGAATCAATTCTACTGACCTTCAAACCCAACCTGGGGAAAAGCAGGCTACTCAGGCCCCACCTGTGGCTTATCAGGAACGCGCTCTACACGCTCGCCGGTGGTGGCGAGGAGATATATCTCCTTTGCTGCTGCCGGCCGACCTCTTCGTTGACGTCGGCAGACGGGTTTACACCGCCCACCTCCCCCCCTTCTCGCTCCGCCACTGGATCAACTCTACAGGATCTCAAACCCAACCTGGGGAAAAGCAGGCTACTCAGGCCCCACCTGTGGCTGAACAGGAACGCGCTCTACACACGGGAAATGAACTCTACTTACTTCCCGTAAGATACACACACACACCTCTCACGAACATAGCCACGCCACATGCACAAACATCTACACTTACTTTTTCTTCGACTAAAATTCGCTTCCTTTCTAACTTTCTCTTATACTATATCTTCTCATTTCAGTTTACCTCCCACTAAAGATTTTTCCGTTTTTCCACCTTTCTCTACTACTACGCCTCCTACCATTTTCTAAACTTTTGTTGGTGATCCTAATCCTAATCCCTGCGTCGGCGCCCCCGTCCAAGCTCCCAGTCCATTTCTCTCGAACCACGAACACCAACTGCCCCAAATCGCTCGCTAATTCGCCCGGTGGCAATAGCCCTATTTTATACGCCACTATCTTTTCATTTTCTTACAGACATTCTTCCCCTCCCACAAAAATCGATCCCGCGCAAGCGTGTGGTCTTTCCTAGGAATTCAGAATTCAGAATTCAGGTGTCATCAAGGTTGATGTGGATGAAGGTGAAGCTGGGAAAGGAGATGTGGGTTTTTGTAAGAGCGTATGGGCCTGGTAGTGAGAAGAGCGTAGAGGAAAGGGGGGCTTTTTGGGTAGATATAAATGAGTGCATAGAGGGATTAGGGAGAAATGTCAATGTAGTTGTATTGGGAGACCTAAATGCTAGGGTGGGAAATGAACCAATTGACGGAGTGATTAGGAAGTATGGAGTTCCAGGTAAAAATCGTAGTGGAGAATTGATGGTGGAGATGTGTCTTGAAAGAGAGTTGATGATAGCAAATACAGTGTTTAGGAAGAAAGTCAAGCATAAGTACACATGGGAGAGGGTGGTGGGTGGAAGGGTGGCAGATAGAGCGTTAATGGACTATATAGTGGTGACCAGGAGTATGGTAGGAAGAGTTAAGGATGTACATGTTCTAAGGGGAGAGAGTGGGGGAATATCAGATAATTTCCTGGTGGAAGAAAATTGAGAGTAGAGAATAGGTGGAGAAAGAGGAAAAGGGCAGATGGTAGGGAGGTACTTAGAGTGAACTGCTTAAATGAAAAAAAAAAGGAGAATGAGTATAAAAAGTTGAGAGAGGAGTGGGAGAGAGTAAAGGATAGAGTAGAACTAGGAGTGGATGAGGAATGGGGATGGTTCAAGGAGGAAGTCATAAGGTGCGCAAAGATGGTGTATAGAACAAAGAGGGCGGGAGGAAATAGAAGGAAGGGTAGTGAGTGGTGGGATGAGGAAGCAAAGAAGGGTGTAGAAGAGAAGAAGCAGGCATTCATAGATTGGCTACAAATTAGGACGAGGGAATCGTATGAAAGGTACAAAGTAAAGAGAAAGGAAGTTAAGCATAAGATAAAGGAAGCAAAGAGGAGAGCAGATGTGAAATGGGGAAAGAGTTTGACAGAAAATTTTGAAAGTAATAAAAATATGTTTTGGAAGGAAATTAAAACATGGAGAGGAGGCAAATCAAGTAGAGAAGAAAAGGTAAAAGGTGTAGATGGAGAGATGATAATGAAAGAGAAGGCAGTGAGAGGAAGGTGGGCAGAGTATTTTAGGGAGTTGCTAAATGTGAAGGAGGATAGGGAGGGAAAGGTAGTTGCAGTGACAAGCGCTGAGAAAATGAGAGTGATGAGTGATGAAAATGGAGGAGAAATAGGGAAGGATGAAATGAAAGCAGCTGTTAAGATAATGAGAGCAGGTAAGGCACCTGGGTTGGATGGATGCCATACAGAATGTCTGAAGAAAGGAGGTACAGTTATGATGGACTGTCTGGTGAGGTTATTTAATGTTTGTTTCAGAGAGGGTAGAGTGCCGGAGGACTGGAGGAATGCCTGTATAGTTCCGCTTTACAAGGGAAAGGGGGACAAGTGTGAGTAAAGTAGGTTCAGAGTGATCAGCTTGTTGAGTGTAGTTGGGAAGGCTTATGGGAGGGTCTTGATTGAGAGGATTAGGAGAGGAACAGAAGGAGTAATTGGTGAGGAACAGTGTGGGTTTAGGACAGGTAGGGGTTGTATAGATCATATTTTTGTGGTAAGACAGATATGCGAGAAAGCTATAGGAAAAGGTAAGGATGTTTTTGGGGCTTTTATGCATCTGGAAAAGGCTTACGACAGGGTAGACAGGATGGCACTGTAGAAGGTACTGCAGATATATGGCATACGAAGAAAGCTGTTAAGAGTAGTTAAGAGTTTTTACGAGAGTAGTAGAGCTTGCGTTATGATTAGAAATGGAGAGAGTGAATGGTTTGAGGTAAAGGTGGGACTTCGTCAGGGGTGTGTTATGTCGCTCTGGCTGTTCAATCTTTACATTGATGGGGTGGTGCGAGAGGTGAATGCAAAGGTAGTGGGTCAGGGGTTGGAGATGATTAATGAAAATGGAGAAAAATGGGAGGTGAGCCAGCTGTTGTTTGCTGACGACACTGCGCTTGTAGCAGGATCAGAGGAGGGATTGAGAAAGTTAGTGACAGAGTTTGAGAAGGTGTATGAAAGAAGGAAGCTGAAGATATATGTGGGCGTAAGGTGATGAGATGTACAAGGGGAGAGAGTGACAGTAGGCTGGAAGTGAGCATTAAGGGTGAGAAACTGGAGGAGGCGGATAGTTTCAGATTCTTGGTTGCGAATGTGACAGGAAAGGGAGGAGTGGGGGTGGAGGTAGAATGTAGATTGAGAGAAGCAAATAAGTGCCTTGGTGGATTAAAAAGTGTAATGAGAAATAGACATCTGGGAATGGATGCTAAGAGGAGCTTATATGAAGGAGTGATTTTACAAACAGCAACGTACGGGGCAGAAACATGGAACATGAGAGAGGAAGAGAGAAGGCGTTTGAATGTGTTTGAGATGCAATGTCTGAGAAGTATGATAGGGGTTACTAGGTTAGATAGAGTGAGAAATGAGGAGGTGAGGAGGAGAACAGGGATGGAAAGGGAACTGGGGGATAGTGTTGATAAAAGAATATTAGGATGGTTTGGACACATGGATAGAATGAGTGATTAGTAAAAAAAATGAAAGATTAGTAAAAGAAGTGTGGAAGGCGGAGGTGGAAGGAGTGAATATGAGGGGACGTCCTAGGATAAGATGGATGGATGGGGTGAAAGGGTCTTTACAAAAGAGAGGAATGTCTGTAGAGGAAGGACGGGAGAGGACAGAAGATAGGGGTGAATGGAGAAGGGTTGTGTATAGATGAGGCTGTGATGCATGAGGGGGAGTGGGTGGGGGATGGGGGGTGAGGAAGTATGTATGAGAAAAAAATTGACTTATCTCGAAGGGATTTCTCCCAGTCTTTTCCTTTCCTTTGGTATATGTATATATCTATATATATATATATATATATATATATATATATATATATATATATATATATATGTGTGTGTGTGTGTGTGTGTGTTAGTGTGTGTGTGTGTGTGTGTGTGTGTGTGTGTGTGTGTGTGTGTGTGTGTGTGTGTGTGTGATCATTTTTAGAAGCTCTACCAAGGGATTCGAACCCTGACCTTTGCGTATATAATCACGAAGTGAAGACGCTAGCGACTGAGCTATGTGTGATGGTTCAAAAGGACTGTACAAGTTCCCGACCACGCTTCACGTAACATCAGAAGATTTAGTCTCATTTTCATTCAATCCCTGTATTAGGCGAGCCCTCCGACAATCTGTGTATGTTAAAGACAGATTGAACATTATTATAATCTCTGCCAAGGGATTCGAACCCTGACCTGTGCGCATATAATCACGAAGTCAAGACGCTAGCGACTGAACTACGTGTGATGGTTCAAAAGGACTGTACAGGTCCACGACCACGCTTCACGTAACATCAGAAGATCTAGTCTCTTTTTCATCTAATCCCGGTATTAGGCGAGCCCTCCGACAAGTTGTGTATGTTAAAGACAACGTCTTGACTTCGTGGTTATATACGCACAGGTCAGGGTTCGAATCCCTTGACTTAGACCATTACACCATAGCTAGTCACTGGAATCCATTTAGTGTTGTACAAATACTTTCCCGCATTCGTATACTTACCAATTGTACTATCATAGTGGAGATGGGTTGAACGCAAACTTTCGTGTATGTGTATGTAACTCGAACATACAAATATATAAGAAATGTTGCACTCAACTTACTCGTATATCTCTCTTGATGGTGTTATGGTCTAATTCACTACAAGCACTGGTCACGTGCTAGGGTAAGTTCGAGTCCTCGGCCGTACCACTTTTCAATTTCTGCATGTGCTTCCACGGTTCTTCCGATGTTGATTGCTGAAAATTCAAGTGCATTGGGGTTGATGAAAATGTATCTCCAGTTACTGGGACCCATTCAGTGTTGTACAAATGCTTTCCCGCTTTCGTATACTTACCAATTGTATTATCATAGTGGAGAATATTTGAACGCAAACTTTCGTGTATGTGTATGTCACTCGAGCATACAAAGATATAAGAAAAATTGCGCACAACTTATATCTCTCTTGATGGTGTAATGGTCTAAGTCATTACAAGCACTGGTCACATGATGGCCGTAGGTTCGAGTCCTCGGGCGTACCACGTTTCAATTTCTACATGTGCCTCCACGGTTCTTCCGATGTTGATGGCTTAGAATTAAAGTGCATTGTGGTTCACACACACACACACACACACACACACACACACACACACACACACACACACACACACACACACACACACACACACACACACACACACACACACACACACACACACACACACACACATATATATATATATATATATATATATATATATATATATACATACATATATATATATTGGAAAGAAATGAAGAAAGGAAGAGGAGGCGAATCAAGTAGAGAAGAAAAGGTAAAAGGTACAGATGTAGAGATGATAATAGAAGAGAAGGTAGTGAGAGGAAGGTGGGCAAAGTATTTAAGGTAGTTGCTAAATGTGAAGGAGAATAGGGACGGAAAGGCAGTTGCAGTGGAAAAGTGCTAAGAAAATGACCATGATGATTGAGGAAAATGAAGGAGAACTAAAGAAAGACGAAGTGAAGGCAGCTTTAATGATGATGAGAGAAGTTAGGGCACCTGGATTGGATGGATGCCATGCAGAATGTCTGAGAAATTGGGAGTAGAATAATGGTGGACTGGCTGGTGAGGTTATTCAGCGATTGTTTAAGAGAGGGTAGAGTGCCGGAGGACTGGAGGAGTGCCTGTATAGTTCCGCTTTACAAGAAAAAGGGGGACAAGTGTGAGTGTAGTAGTTTCAGAGGGATCGGTTTGTTAAGTGTAGTTGGGAAGGCTTATGGGAAGGACTTGATTGAGAGAACTAGAAGAGGAACAGAAGGAGTAATTGGTGAGAAACAGTGTGGGTTTAGGACAGGTAGGAGTTGTGTAGATCATATTTTTGTGGTAAGACAGATATGTGAGAAAGTTTAAGGAAAAGGTAAGGATGTAGTTAGGGCTTTTATGCATCTGGAAAAGGCTTACGACAGGGTAGACAGGAAGGCACTGTGGGAGGTATTGCAGATATATAGGATAGGAGGAAAGCTGTTAAGAGCATTTAAGAGATTTTACGAAAGTATTAGTGCTTGTGTCGGGATTAGAAATGGAGAGAGAGAGAGAGTGGTTTGAGGTAAATGTGGGGCTTCTTCAAGGATGTGTTATGTCGCCCTGGCTGTTGAATTTATACATGGATGGGGTGGTACAATAGGTAAATGCAAGGGTAACGGGTCGGGGATTGGAGATGGATAAAGAAAATGAAGAAATATTGGAAATAAGCCAGCTGTTGTTTTCTGACAGTACTTGTGCTTGTAGCAGGATCAAAGGAGGGATTAAGAAAGTTAGCTAGTTTGGGAAGGTGTGTGAAAGAAGAAAGTTGAAGATAAATATGGGTAAATTTAAAGTGATGAGATGTACAAGGGGAGAAAGTGGCAGTAGATTAAAAGTGAGTATTAAGGGAGGGAGACTAGAAGAAATGGATAGTTTTAAATACTTGGGTACGAATGTGGCAGGAAAGGGAGGAGTGGAGGTGGAGGTAGAATTTAGATTGAGAGAAGCAAGTGAATCCTTGGGGGATTAAAAAGTGTAATGAGAAATAAACATTTGGGAATGGATGCTAAGAGGAGATTGTATGAAGAAATAATTGTACCGACAGCACTGTACGGGGCAGAAACATGGAACGTAAGAAAGGAAGAGAGAAGGCGTTTGAATGTGTTTGAAATTAAATGTCTGAGAAGTATGATAGGGGTTACTAGGCTGGATAGAGTGAGAAATGAGTAGGTGAGGAGGATAACAGGGGAGGAAAGGGAGTTGGGGGATATGGTTGGTGATAGGGTATTGAGATGGTTTGGACACATGGAAAGAATGAGTTAAGAAAGATTGGTAAAAGAGAATGGGAAGGCAAAGGTGGAAGGAGTGAACTTGAAGGGGCATTGGGAAAGAGGGACGGGGGAGGACAGAACATAGAGGTGAATAGAGTATGGTTGTGTATGGATGATGTTGTGATGCATGAGGGGGAGAGGGTAGAGGAGTAGGGGGTGAGGGAGTATATATGAAACATAAATTGACGCAGCTCAAAGTGATTTCTCCCAGTCTTCTCCATTTCTGCATCAGGGAATGGAGAGAGGGGGGCACCGATTTAATGAAACGGCTTTGTTGTTGATGTACTGTGTCATGCGAAACTGCTTCTGACCAATGGCAGTGGGCAAGATGCAGGGATGACCCATTACTAAGGAGGTACCAAGATGAGGAAGGGAAGAGGGTAGAAGACAATGGAGTATATTGGGGATGGAATAGGTGAGAGTGGTTTCAGTACAATTGTTTGTTGACTACTTCCCATGTAAGGGAAGAATGCCTTTAATATATATATATATATATATATGTATATATATATATATATATATATACATATATATATATATTACTTAGGATTACAAAGGCGGAGCATGCCGACAGGAGACCTTTTGATCCATATCTAGGTCGGATGCGAAAAAAAATCATATTAATAATAAAATAATAAATAAAAACTATAACAATGTAAATAACAATAAAATACATAAATAAATGCATAGGTATAGTTAAATAATAAACAAACAGGTAAATAGTAAATAATAATAAATTGACATATAACTAATGATAAATGAAAATCAGACAGACAAATGATAGCAAAACAAAAACTAATAATATAAGATAAATTACAATCATTACAGCATCTTACTTAGGTATTTATCTAAATGATTCTTAAAGCTTCGAACTGAACTACATTGCACTACCTGTGCAGGAAGTTTATTCCATTCATTAACTACACGGTTGGCAAAGTTGTTTCTACCTACTTCCAAATTGAATCTATTTCCGGACAGTTTGAGACCATTGTTTCTTGTCTGATTCTCATTCAATGTGAAAATTTGGTCACTTTTGATGTCAATTCCCTTTAAAATCTTTAAGACCTGTATCAAGTCACCTCTGAGTCTATGCTTTTTTAGGGAAAACAGATTCATATGTTTTAGTCGATTTTAGTATGATTTATTTTTTATATTTGGAATCAGCTTTGTGGCTCGCCGTTTTTTTTTTCTTTTCAGTCTGTCAATGTCTTTAATGAGATTCGGTGACCATACGGAAACAGAATATTCCAAATGTGGACGAACTAACGATTTATATAGCTTGTTAATGAGTGATGGACTTTTGAAATCAAAAGATCGGCAATCAGTCCCAGAATCTTATTTGCTTTCTCAGATGTTGAAATACACTGCTTGGATGATTTGAGGTCGTTACTGATAATTACGCCGAGATCTTTTTCACTATTCACTTTTGTTAACGAATTTCCAAATAACTTGTAATCGTACTTACTGTTATTTTTACCTATGTGCATTACCTTGCATTTACTTGTGTTAAATTTCATTAGCCCCTTTTCAGACCATTGCTGTAATTTATCTAAATCTTCTTGAATATCTAATTGGTTTGAGTGATCGTTTGCCACTCCGCATAGTTTTGTATCATCAGCAAATTTGGAAACAGTAGATTTTAGTCCATGGTCTATATCATTTATATATACTATGAATAGAAGTGGCCCAAGAACGGAACTCTGAGGAACTCCACTTGCAACACTTTTCCATCCAGAAGTTTTTCCATTTAAAACAACTCTCTGTTTTCGACCATTCAACCAATTACTAGTCCAACCTAATAGGCTACCACCTATTCCATGCAAAGCTAATTTAGTAAGTAGTCTTTCGTGTGGAACGGTATCAAAAGCTTTTGCAAAGTCTAGATATATTAAATCTATATTGTTTCTTTTGTCATAATTGGAGATAACTGTGTTGTAGAATTCGAGTAAGTTAGTCACGCAAGAACGTTTCCGTCTGAAACCATGCTGCCTATCATTTATCAAACGGTTACTTTCTAAATGATATTCGATAGCATCTCTGATGATGGTTTGCATTATTTTTCCTACGATTGAAGTCAAACTTATAGGCCTATAGTTATTTGGTTTCTTTTTGTCACCTTTTTTGAATATGGGAGTAACGTTAGCTAGCTTCCATTCTCTTGGGACATCTCCGGATATGATGGATTTCTTGAAAATAATTTCTAATGAAACAACAATCTCATTTTTCATTTCCTTTAAGATTCTTGGATGCCAACCGTCAGGCCCTGGTGTTTTATTAACTTTGAGTTTGTCTATACACCTTTTAATTTCTTATTTTGTTATATTTACCGTAGTGAGTAAGTTTACCCCAGACTTTTCACAGGTTTCAGTTTGGAATTCACTTTGAGGTGTTTCGTTTACAAATACCGAGCTAAAATAATTGTTTAAGATATTACACATTCCTTCATTTGAATATTCAAGTTGACCGTCAGGAGATAATAGTGGACCAATGTGATTCCTAACAACCTTTTTATCTCTAATGTAACTATAGAATTCTTTGGGATTCTCTTTGGATTTCTCAGCGATGTTCATTTCGTATTGTCGTTTTCTTTTTCTTATTGTCTTTTTTAAATCTCTCTGTATTGATACATAACTTTCATAGTCATTAGATGCACCCGAGCACTTATATTTCTTATAAGCCAGTCTCTTTTTAGCAATACTTTTTTCAGTTTCTTTGTCGAGCCACTTTGGGCGAGCCTGATTTGGGGGACGTCTGTCCTTAAAAGGAATGTAAGTTTAAATCATCTTAGTGAGCGTATTTTGAAATATTTCCCACATCTGATCTACAGGTCTTTCGTTTAATTTTGCCTCCCAATCTGTAAGCTGAAGCTCCTGACGTAGTCCTATGAACTGAGCTTTACTGAAATCGGGTATTTTAGAAACACAAGTATCTATTCTAAAATTGTTTAGGAGCTTGAATCTAACTAAGTTGTGATCGCTATTTCCAACAGATTCACCGACTTCTACATCAGTTACCATGGTTTCGCGGCTAGTGATCAAAAGATCGAGTAAGTTTCCAAATCTTGTGGGCTCTTTTACATGCTGAATTATAATTGTCACCAAGAAAATCAATCAAGCGTCTACCTATATGGCCATGTTCAAGGGTCATCCAATCAATGACAGTAAAATTGAAATCACCCATTATCAATAAATCCCGGTTGCAGAAACTAGACAGTTCTTGAAATAACAATTTGTCGTCTGCTAATGATAATGTCTTTGGCCTATATATTACACCTATATTCATTTTTTGTCCATTTGTTTGGGTTAACTCAACCCACAAACTATCATATGCATCCTGTTTCACTTTCTCTAAAACACAAGCATGAACATTGTTTTTAACGTACAATAGAACACCCCCACCTTTCTTGTGGTTTCTATCCTGATGAAAGTGTTTAAATCCCGCAATATTAAATTCAGCTTCGAACTCTGTACCATTTAACCATGTCTCAGTTATTCCTATCATATCGAGATTTTCGCTTTTGACATACGCCTGTATTTCTTGAAATTTGTTCCTAATACTACGAGCATTAAAGTACATGGTTTTAAGAAACTCGTGATTATCTCTTTTTTTGACACATTTTGAGTTTCAACATCATGTCTTATATTATCATTTTGTTTTTTATTTATACCTTGCTCTATATTATTATTTGGTCCTTCATTGACATTCAATGCCTCATTAACATATATATATATATATATATATATATATACATATATATATATACATATATACGGTTTCGCTTACAATAGCTTCTTCAGAGGAGTGTTACTCTGGGTCGAAGTAAGCGGTGTATATAGTGAGTCAGGCCTACGTTCCCTCCTTGTGGAGTGGTTGGTGGCTGGTTCCAGTACATGTCAAACAGCACCGGTACAATATAATACAATAATAGTAATATAATAATAATACAACACAACACGATCTATGATACAATATACAATATAAAATATAATATATAATATAATATACCAAATCATATCATGGTATATCACATTATAATACAACATAATAATTAGCATCGATACATAATCAATAATAATAAGAATAAATATACCAAATAAATATACCAAATAAATGTCACCGTGATATTTTGTCACCGTGTTATGTCTGAGTTGTCCTGGGCGTCTTTCATTCCGTCCACTCCACTTCTCCCACCTCCCGGCCCGTGCTGTGTCCGGCAGTCATGTGTAATGTTTCAACTGTTCCAGTATGACACCTCAAACAGCATCGGTATAACATATGATAATAATAATAATAGTACTAATAATAATAATAATAATAATAATAATAATAATAATAATAATAATAATAATAATAATAATAATAATAATAATAATAATAATAATAATAATAATAATAATAATAATAATAATAATAATAATAATAATAATAATAATAATAATAATAATAATAATAATAATAATAAAAATAATAATAAAAATAATAATAATAATAATAATAATAATAATAATAATAATAATAATAATAATAATAATAATAATAATAATAATAATAATAATAATAATAATAATAATAATAATAATAATAATAATAATAATACTGTAAAAATAATAACATACAATATAATATATAATAATGCAATATAATTATATTACAGTATAATAACATAACATAATATTAATAATTAGTATCGATACAGAATGCATAATAAAATAATGAGAATAAAACATGATTTTTGATCAACGAAATGTCACCGTGATGTTTTGTCCTTGTATATAATCCCCGTGTTACGTCGGAGCTGTCCTGGGGCGTCTTTCTATATTTGCATATTTCGCCGTGTATTCTGTCCACTTAATACTTCCTACTTTTTGGTTTATGTTGGGTTTAGTGGCTATGTGTAATGCTTCAACCGTTTTTCTTCTTCTCTTTGTTAATCCTTTTTCCATCACTTCTGATTGTAGCCAATCGGGCATATGACCTTCTTGTTCTATATGACCCACCATCGCGTTGGAAAGCCTGTGGTATTTTAAGTCTGCTTTGTGCTCTTTGATTCTGGTCATAAGCCCTCTGTGGGTCTCGCCATAGTAAGATTTATCACATTTGCTGCATGGTATCCTATATACAACACTTAGGTCGTTAATTGTTTGTGTAGTTGTTGTTGTTACTAGATTTTTAAGTTTCTTTCCTGCCTCGCTGATTATTTCTAGACCTAATGGTCGTATTGCATCCCCCAGTGTTTGTGAAAAATCGGAGCCTGGTACGAGAAGGTATTTAGTTTCTTTCTTGACCACTTTCTCTTTTCGTTGCCTGATACTTTTTGCTTTTCTCAAAGATGTGGATATTAGCGCCTCTGGATATTGTAGCGCTCTGAAGGTATTCGTAATATGTAGAATTTCTTCGCTTAGAAATTCATTACTGCATATCCTTAGTGCTCTGAGAAAAAAAAAAAACAATTATTATTCCTATTTTGGTCCGTTCGTTGTGTGCGCTGTAGAAGTGTATTAAATCGTCTTTGTTTGTGGGTTTTCTGTAAACTTTGAAGAGTACTTTGTTTTCTTGTCTGTGTATTTCTGTGTCTAGAAATGGTAGGCGACCTAGAGACTCATTCTCCATGGTGAATTGAATATTATCGACTACCTCATTGAGTTTAG
>NW_027467746.1:375000-382500 GCF_046742065.1 Oratosquilla oratoria
TGTTTGAAGGACCCCTGATTGCATTTTGATGGTTTTTATAAAGTTTGTTCAAACAGATGTTTTTCCATTGTTTGAACTTTGAGGTGAGATTATTCTGAGTGGATAAATGTTTTGAATAATTTTAGAATCATTTCTATATCTTAATTGTAGGTTTTTTATAGCAAAGTTTGTTTAAAAACTTCTTAAGTATTAGTTTACATTTTAGAGAGTTGTAAAGCATTACATATTTATTTGAACTTTATAGGTGAGATATTTTTATGATTTATAGCAATTAGCAAACTTACACTTCTTAAATGTAATTAACCTTTTGCATACGTTTTTACCTGCTTATCATTCACATTTCTTCATCCAGTATCATATAAAAGAAAGGTCAGTAGCTACCATTTCAGTTTATTCCAAGACTCTGAGAAGTATAGGCCTACATGTTCATGTTACCATGGAGGTCATAAAGACAAATAGGGGTGGAGTGAAATTGTGTTACAATGGTTACATGCATGCTAATAAATAAAATAAAAGATTATGTAAGATGGCAATGTGATAAACAGAGGAGTGAAGGCTGTAAAGGAGGCCTGACCAGCGATCTCACGGTAAGTATGAGAGCCACGATATTTTACTTTTTTCAAAAAGTTATCTCCTGGTATTTTTTGGTAGCTATACAGATTTTCATTTATATTTAGCATTTTGATTAGTAATATGATACATGTAAATTTGCCTAGCCCTAATCTAGATAATTATTCACCAAAACCAAACTATAGGACTTTATGTACGGGGATGCACAAAATATTGAAAATTTGTCTTCAACTATTATTGAATCGTCACTAACCCGAACAAATAAAATTCGTTAGTTAAATTAATCAGTGAATATCTTTCTTTAATATTTTAGTAATTGACGGCATCTTTTGATAAAGTTAACCCATCTCACTAGGCAGCACGGAGGACATTTTAGTATAGATCATTTAACTTTGAATATTCAACATTCTTAAGAATTATTGTTTTAGCGATTATTCCCTTTTCTTTCTTTTTGATTTTCTTTAAACTAGTTGTTGTGGTAACCAAGGAATTTTTAAAATACACACAAAAGTTTCTAGTTGGACATGATAGCCCCACATATACAATTTTATATTTAAACTGCTGGATTTGGAAAAAGATAATTTATTTAACTACAACAACAAACATAAATAAAAGAACAAACCAGAGCATTTTAAGTTTGGCATTCGAAAATTCATCTTCTTTATTTTGTATTCACTATAGTTATATCTTTGTTCTAAAATACAGAATATTCCTCTTCTGCTGACTAAATCATCAACGACTTGAACTGACAAACTCCTCATTATATCACATCCTCTTCAGTAATTTGTACGTGTCAGTCTCTCTTGCTGACTAAATCATCAGCGATTTGAATTCACCAACTCCTCAGTATATCAGGATAGGGACATCCATCGATTGCGCAGCGCGATCGATCGATGGTTACGCGATCGATCGATGGTTGCGTGATCGATCGATTGCTGCGCGAACGATGGATCAATCGATAGCGCAGCACGATCGATCGATCGCGCATGATATATATATATATATATATATATATATATATATATATATATATATATGTATATATATGTGTATATATATATGCATATATATATACATATATATATATACATATATATATATTTATATATGTATGTATATAAACATATATATATATATATATATATATATATATATATATATATATATATGTGTGTGTGTGTGTGTGTGTGTGTGTGTGTGTGTGTGTGTGTGTGTGTGTGTGTGTGTGTGTGTGTGTGTGTGTGTGTGTGTGTGTGTGTGTGTGTGTGTGTGTGTGTGTGTGTGTGTGTGTGTGTGTGTGTGTGTGTGTGTGTGTATACAAGTCGTGGGCTTCGCCGAGGGCTTGGCTGCGCAAAAAGCGGCCTTCGCTTCAACGCTCCGCGCTCTAATCCCACGGTAGGGATCCCGTGCTAGGGATCCCGTGTTGGGGTTCCACCCCGAGGCCGAGGCTGAGACCAAACCCAAGGGACATTTTTTTCTGGACAGTTCAAGGGAACATGGCGACCACTGAGGACTTGCGACCACTGAGGACTTGCGACCTTTGAGGACTTGTTACTTTGGAGGACTTGTTACCTTGGAGGACTTGTTACCTTAGAGGACTTGTTACCATGGAGGAGTTATTACCATAGAGGACTTATTACCTTGAAGGATTTATTACCATGGAGGACTTACAACCTCGTAGGACTTGCAACTTCAGAGGACTTGCACCCTCGGAGGATTTACGACCTCAGGGGACTTCCAGCCTCGAAGGGCTAACAACTTCGGAAGACTTGCACCCTCGGGGGACTTGCACCCTCGGAGGACTTGCACCCTCGGAGGATTTGCACCCTCGGAGGACTTGCACCCTCGGAGAACTTGCACCCTCGGAGAACTTACAGCCTCAAAAGGTTTACTGCCTCGGAGAACTTACGACCTCGGAGGACTTACAGACCCCCCTCTCCAAGACATGTAAAATTGTTAAAATGTGTCACCTTTGATATGGTCTTATTTTTATTAGTAGTCTGGGGTATTGGCTGCTGTTATTGTGACAAAGTAGCATGCAGTTGATACTTTAGGGTCTATATGGGGCGCCCCTACGGACCAGAGCCACACATCATTTTGTCTATGATAGAGAAAAACTCTGTTCATAGAGAAATGATGACACTTTTATACTACGACTGTCCCTCCGTTATGCTGTCCTCCAACCCCTTGTTGCTGTCCTGTACCATTTCTCTGAGTATTCCTTTTCTGTGATGGGGGAATTCCCTGTGGTGGGGGAAAAGAATACTGCCACCAAGTATTCCCACTTGGATCGTAAGAGGCGAGAAGAAAGGGACGAGGATTGGGACTAGGCATCCTTCTCCTTGTAGCCCCACAGGGGAAATTCCTAAAAGAAAAAAAGAAGGCATAAGAGGGGCTGGAAATCCTCGGACCAGCACCCTAAGGTTTGGGTCTTTTAATGTGCGTGGATGTGGTACAGATGAGAGTAAAAGGGAAGAGATAGGTAGTATGTTTGTGAGAAGAAAGATGGATGTGTTGGCTTTGAGTGAAACTAAGTTGAAAGGGAAGGGTGAGTGTAAGTTTGGGAGTGTAAGTGGGAGGTTATCAGGAGTGAAGAGAGGGCGAGGGAGGGAAGGTGTGGCTATTCTAGTAAGTGAAGAGATAGATAAACGGGTAGTGGAGTGGAAGGAGGTTTCCTCAAGGATAATGTGGATGAAGGTGAAACTGGGAAAGGAGATATGGGTCTTTGTAAGTGCATATGGGCCTGGCAGTGAGAAGAGTGTAGAAGAAAGGGAGGCCTTTTGGATAGATCTAAATGAGTGCATAGAGGATTTGGGAAGAAATGTCAATGTGATAGTACTGGGAGACCTTAATGCTAGGGTGGGAAATGGTTCAATCGATGGAGTGGTTGGGAAATGTGGAGTTCCAGGAAAGAATCGTAGTGGAGAGTTGATGGTGGAAATGTGTCTAGAAAGAGAGTTGATGATAGCAAATACAGTGTTTCGGAAGAAAGTCAAGCATAAGTACACATGGGAGAGGGTGGTGGAGGAAAGGGTGGTAGATAGAGCGCTAATGGATTATGTAGTGGTAAATAGGATTATGATAGGAAGAGTTAAGGATGAACATGTGCTAAGGGGAGAGGGTGGGGGAATATCAGATCATTTTTTGGTGGAAGGTAAGTTGAAAGTGGAGGATAGATGGAGGAAGAGGAAAGGAATAAAAGGTAGGGAGGTTCTTAGAGTGAACTCTTTGAATGAGAAGGAAAAGGAGAAGGAGTACGAAAAGCAGCTGAAGGAGGAGTGGGAGGTAGTAAAGGGTGGAGTAGAGCTGGGTGTGGAGGAGGAATGGGGATGGTTCAAGGAGGGACTCATAAAGTGTGCAAGGATGGTGTGTGGAACAAGAAAGACAGGGGGAAATAGAAGGAAGGGTAGTGAATGGTGGGATGAGGAAACAAAAAAGGTTGTAGAAGAGAAGTGAGCTTTCACAGATTGGTTACAAAATAGGACGAGGGAGTCATATGTGAGGTACAAAGAAAAGAAAAGAGAAGTAAAGCAAAAGGTAAAGGTTGCAAAGAGGAGAGCAGGTGTGAAATGGGGTAAGAGTTTGACAGAAAATTTTGAAAGTAATAAAAAGATGTTTTGGAAAGAAATTAAGAGAGGAAGAGGAGGCGAATCAAGTAGAGAAGAAAAGGTAAAAGGTGCAGATGGAGAGATGATAATGGAAGAGAAGGCAGTAGGGGGAAGATGGGCAGAATATTTTGGGGAGTTGCTAAATGTGAAGGAGGATAGGGAAGGAAAGATTGCGAAGAAAATGAGAGTGATGAATGAGGAGAATGGAGGAGAAATAAGGAAGGATGAGGTGAAGGCAGTTGTTAAGATGATGAAAGCAGGTAAGGCACCTGGTCTGGATGGATGCCATGCGTAATGTCTGAAAAAGGGAGGTACAGTAATGGTGGACTGGTTGGTGAGGTTATTTAATGTTTGTTGGAGAGAGGGTAGAGCGCCGGAGGACTGGAGGAGTGCCTGTATAGTTCCTTTTTACAAGGGAAAAGGGGACAAGTGTGAATGTAGTAGTTTCAGAGGGATTAGCTTGTTGAGTGTAGTTGGGAAGGCTTATGAGAGGATCTTGATTGAGAGGATTAGGAGAGGAACAGAAGGAGTAATTGGTGAGGAACAGTGTGGGTTTAGGACAGGTAGAGGTTGTGTAGATCAAATCTTTGTGTTAAGACAGATATGTGAGAAAGCTATAGGAAAGAGGAAGGATGTTTTTTGGGCTTTTATGGATCTGGAAAAGGCTTATGATAGGGTAGACAGGAAGGCACTGTGGGATGTTATGCAGATATACGGGATAGGAGGAAAGCTTCTGGGAGCTGTCAAGAGTTTTTATGAGAATAGTAGAGCTTGCGTTAGGATTGGAAATGGAGAGAGTGAGTGGTTCGAGGCAAAGGTGGGACTTCGTCAAGGGTGCGTTATGTCGCCCTGGCTGTTCAACTTATACATGGATGTGGTGGTGCGAGAGGTAAATGTAAGGGTAGTGGGCAAGGGACTGGAGATGATTAAAGAAAATGGAGAAAAGTGGGAGGTGAGCCAGTTGTTGTTTGCGGACGACACTGCGCATGTGGCAGGATCGGAGGAGGGATTGAGGAAGTTGGTGGCAGAGTTTGGGAGAGTATGTGATAGAAGAAAGCTAAAGATAAATGTGGGTAAAAGTAAGGTGATTAGATGTACAAGGGTTGAAAGTGGCAGTAGACTGGAAGTGAGCATTAAGGGAGAGCGACTGGAGGAAGTGGATAGTTTTAGATACTTGGGTGCAAATGTGGCAGGGAAAGGTGGAGTGAAAGTGGAGGTAGAATGTAGATTGAGAGAAGCGAGTAAATGCCTTGGTGGATTAAAGAGTGTAATGGGGAATAGACATTTGGGAATGGATGCTAAGAGGAGACTGTATGAAGGAGTGACTGTGCCAACAGAACTGTATGGGGCAGAAACATGGAACATAAGAGAAGAAGAGAGAAGGAGTTTGAATGTGTTTGAGATGAGGTGTCTGAGAAGTATTACTAGGCTAGATAGAGTGAAAAATAAGGAGGTGAGGAGGAGAACAGGGGTGGAAAAGGAGCTGGGAGATAAGGTTGATGAAAGAATATTAGGATGGTTTGGACACATGAAAAGAATGAGTGAGGAAAGACTTGTAAAAGAGGTGTGGAAGGCAGATGTGGAGGGAGTGAACATGAGGGGACGTCCTGGGATGAGGTGGATGGATGGGGTGAAGGGGGCTTTGGGGAAGAGGGGAATGTCGGTTGAGGAAGGACGGGAGAGGACAGAAGACAGGGGTGAATGGAGAATGGTTGTATATGGATGATGTTGTGATTGCATGAGATGGAGTGGGCGGGTGGATGGGGAGTGAGGTAGTATGTGTGAACAAAATTTGACGCAGCCCGAAGGGATTTCTCCCCGTCCTCTCATTTTATGCAATGGGGGGACGGAGAGGGGGGTCGCCGAATTAATGAAGCGGCCTTGCTGTGGATGTGCTGTGTCTTGCGACACTGCTTCTGACCCAGGGCGGTGGACAAGGTGCAGGGATGACCAGTCATTCAGGAGGTGCCAAGATGAGAGAGAGGGTGGAGGGGTGTGGAGTGTATTCAGGGATGGAATGGGTGGGAATGATTTTATGCCTTTTTCTTTTTGGCTACCCCCCTTGTAAGGGGGAAAAAGCCTTGTTATATGTACGTATGTATATATATATATTTATATATAAATGTATATATATATGTATATATATATTTATATATACATGTATATATATGTGTATATATATATATATATATATATATATATATATATATATATATATATATATATATGCACACACACACACAGGGTGTCCCAAAAATGTACTCACCTTTTGACGGGCGATTACGAATGCGTCCCAAAATATATAATCACTCATTGGCTTCCCAGTACTCATGCATTGTGTGTTCAAGTAGTTGTTCGACATAGATACAATCTGAAGGGATTAAATTAAATTCAGGAAAATAAAATGTTGTAGAAATGATTATTCAATGTCATTTAGAATTATTCAATGTTCTCTCTTATTCCTGCGTGTTCACAAATGTTCAAACTGGTTTCCAATGTTTTACAAACAAAGCTGATAACGTACAACATTGGATTCGACAACATTGTCAAACATTTTGTTTGGAATTGCAAGACATTGTCTTCGGATTTAATTTTTCAAATCATCGATTGTCGCTGGTTTTGCGGCGTAAACCTTATCTTTGAGTTATCCCCATAAAAAGAAATCCATTGGCGTGAAGTCTGAGGAACGTGCAGGAAATTCAACGCTACCTCGTCTCCCAATCCATTTGTTTGGATGTGTTGTATTAAGGTAAGCCCGTACATCACAAGTATAGTGGGAAGGAGCTCCATCTCGCTGGAATTAAATCTCCCAATCCCCAAACATCTCTTCAATTCTTGGAGCGACATTTTCCACCAGTAAATTTAAGTAAACTGGGCCACTGAGAGTTTGGTAAAAAAAGAATGGCACAGTGATGCCCAATGGTGACATCCCACATTACACTGTAACTCCTGGTAAGTTCAAATTATGTTAACTAACCCAGTTGCACATACTGGGTCGTAGACGGACACCTGCCTCACTTGACATATCATATACATACATACATATATATACCAATTTATCACATTTAAAATGTCCATACCTAAGTTTTTATTCTTATTAAAAGTGCCTGATATTAAACATGATTCTACTACATTTCTTTCATGCAGGTTCTTTCGTTTGGCTAAAGTTGTTGTCTTAGACCAATCAATATGATGGTTGTATAATGTGCCGAAATAGCTCATTATTTTCCTGGGCAGATCTCACACTATATTTATATTGGGAAATCCTTGTTTCCTTGTTTTTTCCCAGTTTGCCAGATATAGAATTTGTTGCAATCTTAGT